>NW_021135343.1:0-222845 GCF_004193835.3 Ostrinia furnacalis
AAATATTTTTTTCATGATTTTTAGACTTCCCTTTGTAAGTTTTTCCTAAAAAATAGATTTTTATTTAAAAAAATAATTATCGGTCTAAATGGGTTAATGCAGTCTTTCATCTTCACTAACTTGCAATATTGCATCTTTCTTGGGTGAACCCACACAGAAACAGCCAGTTAGATGCTAGTACTCGGCTTTGTTAGAAAAAAGCCATCACTCTGACGCCACGCTTGATAAATTATGATATCAATATAATCATTGAATTAATTATTATTCAGTTTACATAATACTCAATTAGCCTATTACTGACATCATTTTTAAGGCGGATTAATCCGTCGTTGGCGGTCAACATGATGTACGCATGTATCCGTGATTGGCGTTGAAAAGGTTAAACAATAATGAGCTGGCTGCTCTCCCCAATCCCACGCGTTCATGACAAATGAATGGATGGAGCATTATAAACGTGTTCCAAATGAGCAATTACCCTGTAATTAGGCGGTTCATTATGTTTAGGCGCATTTACATAGCAAACAGTTGTCATACGTTCATTAGCGACAGTGAGCCTGTCAATCGTTTTGATCGCGACACGTTAATTAAATCTATTGTAGTACAAATCTATCAAACAGCTCAGCTGATCGTGATTTACTATGAGATATCCGAGAAACTCGAGAACACTAACTACCCATTAACATTTCTCATTATATCCACCCAACAACGTTTGCCTAACTAACTATAAATTATAGGTAATAAACGCAAAAAACTTGGTAAATATTAATGCAAAATGCACCCACCTTCTTTATGGGTAAATTCCGAATAACTAATCAATTCACTGCACCGCATCAACACGTTTTGTAAAATTAACTAAACCACTAACACAGGTTACTATCAAAACGTTATATCCTACTTTGAAAAACTCTACATAATTTATAAGTTTAACACTTTATAAAAGTTTTAAGTAGCCAAAAACATCAAAAACTAACCAACTAAACTCAAAAACTGACAATAAACCAACCAACTCACGCGCAGAGTATATCCAACCAGCCGTGAAAATATTCCACCCGCAAAAGAAAATAAAAATATTTAAGCTGACCGTAATTTGCTATAAGATATCCAATAAAACTGAGAACACTACCTACCTTTAACCCATTTAGCCCTACCGTACCCTATGTGGTACGGTATCTTTTCGAAAATATTTCGAAGTACCAAACTGTTGTTAATTTGTAAAAATGATTGTGACAGTAAGCTTAAAGTGATTATTTTACATAAAAATATTTAAAAATATGTTTTAACAAGTGGTTTTGGAAATATGAATGAAATTTCTCGACAGAAAACAAAAAAAAATTTACAATGTATTTAAGAAGGTATAATTTCTTATTATTCATGGTAAATTATGTTATTTATCAATTTTATTTTAAAAATAGACTACAATAGATATCATGACTACAAAAAAAATATTATTAAGATTATTTTTATACGGTTTATTCCAGTCTAAAATAGGTGTACCGTATAAGGTACAGTAGGTATATGCATGAGCAAATCATGCTAAAAAATATAATTTAATATTTATTATTTTTATTTGTTTTAGGCTATTGATGCTTCACTATATTACCACAACTCATGAAAAATTTGATAATTTCAGCAAACATAAAGCAATCTTGGTATTTTTCTACTGCTATCTTGTCAGATGACCGCTAATGATGATCAGATTGACGAAGATTTAGGCGATAAAGATAGTGTCAATGTAAATAATAACTCTCAGAGTTTTCTTCGATAGATTTGCTACATTTGCATCGTCGTGTTGCTAAATGCGATTATGGATAGCACTAGACATAACAAATCAGAAGAAGCCAGGTCTTCTTCAGCTATCCTCACTAACTTCGGAGATGGTAGGAAAAAAGAACCAAATGTGGTTAGTATCACAGAAAACGTCTTACAAGATATGCCAAGTGTGATACTAGTGATTATGTGATTTTATTTTTATTTTATATCATACAAAAATAAATAAAAATCTTCTTTGAACAACGACTATGTTTTGCTTGCTTATAGACCTACTGTACCCTATATGGTACGGGCTCCCCACGGCCTCCTATTTATGGATTATTTTTTTAAATATTTTTTTCATGATTTTTAGACTTCCCTTTGTAAGTTTTTCCTAAAAAATAGATTTTTATTTAAAAAAATAATTATCGGTCTAAATGGGTTAATGCAGTCTTTCATCTTCACTAACTTGCAATATTGCATCTTTCTTGGGTGAACCCACACAGAAACAGCCAGTTAGATGCTAGTACTCGGCTTTGTTAGAAAAAAGCCATCACTCTGACGCCACGCTTGATAAATTATGATATCAATATAATCATTGAATTAATTATTATTCAGTTTACATAATACTCAATTAGCCTATTACTGACATCATTTTTAAGGCGGATTAATCCGTCGTTGGCGGTCAACATGATGTACGCATGTATCCGTGATTGGCGTTGAAAAGGTTAAACAATAATGAGCTGGCTGCTCTCCCCAATCCCACGCGTTCATGACAAATGAATGGATGGAGCATTATAAACGTGTTCCAAATGAGCAATTACCCTGTAATTAGGCGGTTCATTATGTTTAGGCGCATTTACATAGCAAACAGTTGTCATACGTTCATTAGCGACAGTGAGCCTGTCAATCGTTTTGATCGCGACACGTTAATTAAATCTATTGTAGTACAAATCTATCAAACAGCTCAGCTGATCGTGATTTACTATGAGATATCCGAGAAACTCGAGAACACTAACTACCCATTAACATTTCTCATTATATCCACCCAACAACGTTTGCCTAACTAACTATAAATTATAGGTAATAAACGCAAAAAACTTGGTAAATATTAATGCAAAATGCACCCACCTTCTTTATGGGTAAATTCCGAATAACTAATCAATTCACTGCACCGCATCAACACGTTTTGTAAAATTAACTAAACCACTAACACAGGTTACTATCAAAACGTTATATCCTACTTTGAAAAACTCTACATAATTTATAAGTTTAACACTTTATAAAAGTTTTAAGTAGCCAAAAACATGAAAAACTAACCAACTAAACTCAAAAACTGACAATAAACCAACCAACTCACGCGCAGTCTATCCAGCTAGCCGTGAAAATATTCCACCCGCAAAAGAAAATAAAAATATTTAAGCTGACCGTAATTTGCTATAAGATATCCAATAAAACTGAGATCACTACCTACCTACTTACTACATTTCTCATTTTACAATCACCTTCGTTTAGGTACCTAACTTATAAATTGGAGGTAATAAACGCAAGATTTTGTAAAATATTAATGCAAAATGTACCCACCTTCTTTGTAGGTAAATTCCGATTAAAAAATGAATTCACTGCATATCGCATCCACACGTTTTGTAAAACTACACCACGAATACCTACCTATTACTTACATTTCTCATTGTACAATCACCTGGGTTTGCCTAACTTAGTATAAATTAAATGTAAAACGGAAAAACCTTGTTGAATATTAATGCAAAATGCACCCACCTTCTTTAAACGTGAATTCCAAATATGAAATAACTTCACTACACCGCATCCACAAGTCTTGTAAAAATAAACTCACTAACAACACACATTACTATGAAAAGTTATATTTTAAAAAAATCGCCGATAGCCGCGGTCACACAATTTAGAACAGTCACAAGAAGCCAAAATACACCACAACTCAAGAAACAAGAGTCAAAACTGTGATTATTAATTAAAAAAATTACAATATCAAATTAAAACATTCCTTTACTTCTTCTAGTAAGAAAGGGTGTGCCGCAACTCGTGCGCATCGACTGTGACCAGACGCGCAGCGTGAAAATTATCTACCTCCCCAAAAAAAAATAAAAAAATAGCAACTTCGAGCATGTTCTATTACAGGATATTTTTTCCCGTTTTTGCTACAAAGGCTTTTGAATTTCGAATTACTATAATTAATTTTTTAAATGGCAGCCTTTTGATTATTTGAAAATATTATTTTGCACTGAATTTAAAACTGAACTCGCTTTAAAAATGTTGCAATTGAAATTATTCTGTACCCAAAGCTTACTTTTTGCCCGTGGCTTTGCCTACATGAATATCGATCTGTAACATAAAGTCTTCGAAGTTTTCGAGAACACTACCTACATTTCTCATTTTGCAAAAGTAACTACATTTTCCTAATTACAGTTATAAACGCAACCACAGTATTAAGTATTAATGCAAAATGCACTCACCTTCATTAATAATTAAATTCCGAATAGCAAAATGACTTCACAGCACCGCATCCAACGCCTTAAGAAATTACCGACCTACATTGCGTATAATTCTATAACTTTGAAAAAGTCATCTCTGTCACTATCACGATTTATAGTCACAAGATATTAAAAACATCACAAACTAACGAATAATAGTCAAACCGGGATCAAATTACGAATTACAATAATTTTATAAAATCACTAATTCGCGCAAACAAGGGCGCGTCGCTACTCCCGCGCAGAAACTGTAACCGACGCATCGCGAAAACAATCTACCCGGATAATAAAAAATATTGATCACGTGACTGAAACCATAGCTACTGCGACTGTTTCTTTATGCCTTTGCCATATTAAAAAATAATCGATTCGAAATTTGAATGCTACGTCTGACTAAATTGACATTCGAAATTTAAATTTGATAAATAATCGTAAACTGGAACTCAGTTTATTCTTAGATCGCCTGACTATTGTCACGATTTATTTTAATTTCGGTCTTTGAAAACTTATTTAAGAAGTTACTAAGTTTGTTGTTAAAAAGTGTGTGTGTGTGTGTGTGTGTATTGTGAAGTTTCTTGTGGTTTCGTGAATAGTTTTATCTGAAAACATACGGGTCGAATTGAGAACCTCCTCCTTTTTTGAAGTCGGTTGAAAATAGTGGGCAGTTTGCATTTGCTACGTCATCAGAAAGGTAAGTTTTAAAGTAACTCAATGACAGCCGTTCCTTTTGATAATTATTATTGTGTATGCGAACGTCCTGCACCCGAAGCTTAAATTATGATCTGTTCCTACACTACACTATAGTCAAACGATTCTGACACGTAAAGTAGAAAAAAAAGGGAACTTTATCCCAGTATTGATAGTAGCGCCCTCCTGTAAATGTCATAATTTTAAGGTTGTCTAACGTGGCAAAAATCGGAACTAATAACTCAGTATGGATAGTAGCGCCCTCCTGACAATGTAATACGATTCAGTGTTGGACAACTACGAGTGATACCCTTTTTAAACAACACCACAAAGTAACAAATAAACTGAATATGGTAGGTACTTTCGCATTCATATTTGTATGGATGTATTTATTATTACTCGTATAATGATACAGACACGAATATGTCTGTAATTAAAGTACAACTTCAGTTTTCTATGGAAAATAGACTCCAAAACAGTTTNAAATAACTTCACTACACCGCATCCACACGTCTTGTAAATAAACTCACTAACAACACACATTACTATGAAAAAGTTATTTTTAAAAAAAATCCCCGATCGCCTAGGTCACACAATTTAGAACAGTCACAAGAAGCCAAAATACACCACGACTCAAAAAACAAAAGTCAAAACTGTGATTATTAATTACAAAAATTACAATATCAAATTAAAAAATATTCCTTTACTTCTTCTAGTAAGAAAGGGTGTGCCGCAACTCGTGCGCATCGACTGTGACCAGACGCGCAGCGTGAAAATTATCTACCTCCCCAAAAAAATAGCAACTTCGAGCATGTTCCATTACAGAATATTTTTTCCCGTTTTTGCAACAAAGGCTTTTGAATTTCGAATTACTTCAATTAATTTTTTAAATGGCAGCCTTTTGATTGTTTGAAAATATTATTTTGCACTGAATTTAAAACTGAACTCGCTTTAAAAATGTTGCAACTGAAATTATTCTGTATCGATCTGTAACATAAAGTCTTCGAAGTTTTCGACAACACTACCTACATTTCTCATTTTGCAAAAGTAACTACATTTTCCTAATTACAGTTATAAACGCAACCACAGTACTAAATATGCAAAATGCACTCACCTTCATTAATAAGTGAATTCCGAATAGCAAAATGACTTCACAGTACCGCATCCAACGTCTTAAGAAATTACCGACCTACATTGCGTATAAAATGACGATTTGTAAGAACTATTTATTAGTCCAAACAAATAAAGAAATTTTGACTTTGACTTTGACTTTATAATTCTATAACTTTGGAAAAGTCATCTCCGTCACCATCACGATTTATAGTCATAAGATACTAAAAACATTATAAACTAACGAAGAATAGTCAAACCGGGATCAAATTACCAATTACAATAATTTTATAAAAGCACTTATTCGCGCAAGCAAGGGCGCGTAGCAACTCCCGCGCAGAGACTGTAACCGACGCATCGTGAAAATAAATCTACCCGGAAAAGAAAAAATATTGATCACGTGACTGAAACCATAGCTACTGCGACTGGTTCTTTATGCCTTTGCCATATTAAAAAATAATCGATTCGAAATTTGAATGCTACGTCTGACATGATATTCGAAATTTAAATTTGATAAATGAATTTACGCATTGTATAATAAACTGGAACTCAGTTTAGTCTCAGATCGCCTGACTGTTGTCACCATTTATTTTAATTTCGGTCTTTGAAAACTTATTTAAGAAGTTACTAAGTTTGTTGTTAAAAAGTGTGTGTGTATTGTGAAGTTTCTTGTGGATTTGTGAAAGTTACTTCTAAAAACAGTGGGTGGGATTTTGCATTTGCTACGTCATCAGAAAGGTAAGTTTTATAATAACTCAATGACAGCCATTCCTTTTGATAAATATTATTAACGTCCTGCATCCGAAGCTTAAAATTATGATCTGTTCCTACACTACACTATAGTCAAACGATTCTGACACGTAAAGTAGAAAAAAAAGGGAACTTTATCCCAGTATTGATAGTAGCGCCCTCCTGTAAATGTCATAATTTTAAGGTTGTCTAACGTGGCAAAAATCGGAACTAATAACTCAGTATGGATAGTAGCGCCCTCCTGACAATGTAATACGATTCAGTGTTGGACAACTACGAGTGATACCCTTTTTAAACAACACCACAAAGTAACAAATAAACTGAATATGGTAGGTACTTTCGCATTCATATTTGTATGGATGTATTTATTATTACTCGTATAATGATACAGACACGAATATGTCTGTAATTAAAGTACAACTTCAGTTTTCTATGGAAAATAGACTCCAAAACAGTTTTCAGTCATAATTAAATTTACACAAATGAGTCCCACGAACTGCGATGCGCACCAATTAAAATATTCCTGGAAAATAACCTAAATACGTTCCCTTGTTACGTCTAGTCTAGATCCAGGCAAATAAATCTTTGAACTCCACACCCGTCGACGATAAAATTCTGAACGCAGTGAAAGTTCTTAGTTGAAAGCGGGCGAATTAGCGGAGAGCCATTGTGCTGCTGCTAAACCTGACAAGATGGTAAATAACTAATTATTTTGCATTTAGACTGAAAACCCATACAAATTAGACCTTTTAGGCTGAGTGCCTAGTATTTTCCATAGAAAGCTTACTTTGACAATGTGCAATGGCCGGTGCTTATTATATGAAGTTTAACAGATATTTGACGTTTGTTAAAGATAAAGTAAGATGGTACAACTCAGTCTTAGTTAATACTCAGAGGTTCTAAGCTACGCTGCACTGCATCACCAGAAGGACAAACTTATATTATCCATCACCATCAACTCACTAGACGCCCACCGTCTATTTCACCGTATATTATTGGCAGGTAGTTGCTAATTGCTCATAAGATAGGCCCCCTTAATTTAATTTATTGTCCGTGGTGCATAATCTTTTCTTAAAGGTTTTAAACCTTTGTTTGTCACCTGTCATCCGCTTTGCAATGGAGGGAAGTCGAACCTTAATTTCGAGCTCCTCCTATGTTCTTCTGATTAATTTCGTTGCGGGTCCAATGACAGTTTAACTTTCCCCCGGGAGAAACTTGACCTTCATTGGTTGGGTTTTTGTGGCGGTCAAGCTGTAGATCCTGGCTACACAGGAGTTGCAGTGGTGGGAACGAGAGGTGGGAATAGTCCCGTTAGACGCCCACCGCTGAAATCATTCCAAATGTCAGATATGTATTTCATAATAAGCGTTCCTTGTTTCTTAAAAACTTTAAAATGTCGAACCACCAGCTATGAAAGTTTTCTTTTGATGCTTCTTATGATTATTGATCCGAATCAAAGGTTTATGTTTTAAGTTAAAGAATAAATATGTGAAAAATATAAATACTCTTAAAACATACTTTAGTCTTTAATATTTCAGTCTGAATTTGCTCATATTTTTCTCCATAAAATAAAAGTACCCAATTATTACTAAAGTAATAGTCTTTGCGTGCGTTGTGCATGTCAAGACATTTAAAAATATTCACTGAGAGAGTAGTTATAAAATTTTATGAATTTATGAATAAAAATTTAACAGCCACCTGCCGCGTTGGTTAAGTTAGCAGACTACGCCGGCTGTGGCTACGCCTCTTTAGCTCAGTGGTAGAGCACTGGTCTCGTAAACCAGGGGTCGTGAGTTCAATCCTCACAGGAGGCATGCATTAACATTTTTGTTTTTGCTTTTTTACTGGCCTAAGTAAAATGTTTATAGAAGTAATAGGGTCTGAATGGGAATAGTATTGTAAGGAGGTCAGATATTATGATTATCAAAAAACCCTAAAAAATGTTTTTAAATTATGTATGAAAAGCTAGTTCACATTTTCGTATTGTACTCTTCTATTTTTATTTGCTTTGAAATCATTAATTTAATCTGTAAATTTTAAAAACAGAACGTATAAAACAAATGAAGTTAAACGTGGGTATTTTCATAAAAACTCTACAGTTAGACACCGTTTGAAAGCTCATAAAAATTTAATGGCGCTGTCCGATTGTCTATTGTTTTTATGTTGTTGAGATGATATAATTTTAACGGTAGTGTCTACTACTACTACGACTGGTGATATAATTTGGGGACAAATATTAGATAGACTTTAGTTGCTTAAACTCTTATTTAGGTAATAGGTAATAACATTTTTGTAGTTACAAAACGACTAACTTCCAGCATGAATGTTCGTGCTCATTTTTTATTTTTTATTTTCCAAATGGTCTGGATCCTACCAACGCAACTGTCTGTCACTTCAACTTTTGTCTTTCACAAGTACAGATCTGACCAGATCTCATAAGACCTAATTCAAACTTTAACGGCAACAAATGCAACTCCTGCGTCGCGGAATGATGTATAGTCGGGCAATTTATTAAGTTGCTTCGTTTGCAAGCGGTTGTTTGTGAATTGTATATCGTTATCGTTACCAGATACCGAGGATTTTGAGGCAACGTCTAGTTATTTATTTAACTTCAACTCGCAAACTCCAGCATTTCTATCGAAACAAGTTTATCTGGCAGTTAATATTTTAGTTCACTTTAAGTTATCTGTTTTACATTTGCCAATTTTAAGCAAAATAATTTGGTGTTAAGAGTAGTTAGTATAAATTGAAGCTCACTCTTAAAACATGGAATAATTTAAGTATAACATTTTGGAAACTAATAAGGTACCCAAAAACCAATTTTTTTTTGAAAGAGCAAATCTAATTAAACTTAAATAAGCAAGTTAGTCGGTTAATTTATGAGATCTTCATTCGTAGAAAAAGGTATTATTACTGGTCTGAATTTATTATCCTTAGGTATTACTTTTGATTAAAAATAAAATTAGTGATATATTACTACAGAATAAGTATAACCTATTATTGGCTTTTTCATTCCTCCGTTTGTTTCAGCCGAATGACGTCCACTGCTGGACAAAAAAATAAAAATACAATAAAATAAAAAGTATTCATTTCGGATAACTGAGATCAATCTTTATTGATCTCTTAGTAAAAGCTTAAGCTGATATTAGTATCTTATTTCTAAAAGGCCTCCCTCAAGGATTGCCACATTTCTCATTTCTGATTCGATCACGCAGGGAAACTCCGAGCATAGTAGGTACGCTCCATCGCCCTTTGGGTGACCTTGAGCCTTCTATGAGGTTTTGTAATGACAAAACCTCATAGAAGGCTCAAGGTCACAAGTAATGACTTGTACGTAGTAGGTATACTATACTAAGTTACTGTCATACATACTGTGCCTCTTTGCCTCACGGACACACTTTTATTTTTGACTAAAATAAGTTTATATTTTTATTTTGTTTAGAGTTAAGTTTGCCTTACTTATAAAGAGTCCTTTGTCCAGCAGTGGACGTCATTTGGCTGAAACGAACGAACGAACTTATAAAGAGTAATTTTATAATATTCAAAGGAAAGCTTTATCTATTAGAGATTAAAGCTGTGTCTGTAATAAACGTGCCTTAGGTCAAGATGTAAATTCAAAGCCACAAGAGTTATTGTCTACGAGCCGTGGAAAATTATAATAGGTCGAACGCTTGACTCAATCAGTGCCTGATTATTGCTTATTTTGGGTAGTACGTGGTAGTACCTAAATGATACTTAACAAGCTTTTATTACTCTCTTACTCCAAAGCAAATTGTGTAAAAAGTACCTAAAAGTACCTTGTAAGTACCTTGGATAAAGCCATAAATACCGCAACGCATCGGTTTAATTCGCGCGTACAGAAGTAACGAATGGGCCCGTTAGCATAAGACGGATTACAGGGGACGACAAACATCACAACATGACGTCAGTAAGCCCGACAAAGAAAGACGAATGTCAAAGGCTTGATTTTAGTTTTTATCTAAGTTGTTAATTTTGGTCTATTCCACTTTGATCACCTGGCTTTGATGACCCAGGTGATCAAAGTCCACTTCCAGCGACAATTTAGTGTCCTTTGATCACCCACGTATACTATGCCCTGGGTGATCAAAGTGAACTCCAGTTAAATTATAATTTTAGTGTCCTTTGATCACCTACATACAAATCACACCTCCTCTGAATAGTCACATGTCCAATTGTTATACTTACATATTTTGTTTTATAGCATTTTTGATATTTTCTAAAAACCGCAACAAACAAATTGGACATGTATGTGACTATTCAGAGTTATAATTTATTTATAGGTGATCAAAGGACACTAAAATAGTAATTTAACTGGAGTCCACTTTGATCACCCAGAGCATAGTATCCGTGGGTGATCAAAGGACACTAAATTGTCGCTGAAAGTGGACTTTGATCACCTGGGTCATCAAAGCCAGGTGATCAAAGTGGAATAGACCTTAATTTTTCCATTGCCAAAACAGTGCAATTGTAGTGCGAATCTGTCTTGTCAATTTCCAATCAAATTAAAATGAGCATAGAGTCATCATTATACAAAATATTCTCAGTATGAATAAAACAAGGATCATGGTCTATTCTTCAAAAGATTAAAAATCGAAAAGATTAAAAATGCAGAAAAGAGCATCATAGCATTTACAGCAAAATGTAGGTAGTAGTCTAGTAGTAAAAAAAATAAAAAGTAGTTGTTCAATCATACTGAACATCTAAAAGTTAAGGCGATTAGAGTCCTCAATGACCTTGGGCGTTTGACCTTCACGCCGCGAGCAACACCTGCGTACCCCGCACCAAAAACTCCGATTTGACACCGATCAAAAATACACGGGCATAGGTAGATACAGAATAGAAGCTCTTTCTTCATACATTACTGCCTATTATTTTAAACTTAAATTGATGTCTTGATGTCGGTGTCATTTATTTTAACTCAGGCGTAAAGGTATTTATAGCCTGACCAGGAACATAAAAACCCTGGCATAGAGGCGCGTCAATTGCATTTGATAGTGCAACACTGAGTACAGTCGTACCTGTGTTAAATTAATAGGCTAACTTTATGTATCAGGATTCTGGATTACGGGCTAATTTGATATTTTCATATATTAACGAAAAAATATTATTATAGGTAACCTGGTTTAAATAAATTAAATGAAACCATCAATCGAGTTAGTAGGATTTATTTTATTATTCGTCAATAATCAAATTCAGAACTTGAATATTCAACTGCAATATCTGCTCATGAACNTAGTTAAAGTTTTATCTAAAGCAAAATAAATCACAATGAAAATAATACTTAGGCGTACAATGAACCAAAAGCCGTAAAAATTTGTTATGAAAAGAATTGTCAATGAGTCCTTTTATTGAAACAGGCTTCGCCTTTGTGCTATTATGAATATTCCATCTTCGTTCGTTCGTTTCAGCCAAATGACGTCCACTGCTGGACAAAGGCCTCCTCGAAGGTTTTCCACAGTGCACGGTCCTGCGCTGCCCGCATCCAGGCTCTTCCCGAGAACTTTACCAGATCGTCGGTCCACCTAGTAGAAGGCCTGCCCACGCTATGTCTTCCAGCCCGTGGTCGCCACTCGAGAACTTTTCTGCCCCAACGGCCACCGTCTCTACGAGCTATGTGCCCCGCCCACTGGCCACTTGAACACACACATTTCATCTTCACTACCTTACAATCTTGCATTCTTCTTGGGTGGACCCACACAGAAACAGCCGGTTAGATGCTAGTACTCGGCTTTGTTAGAAAAAAAATCAGATTCTATTGATACGGACGTCTATTTTATTGTTATTTTCAAACAATAACGAGCTGGCTGCTCTCCCGCGTCTCACGCGTTCATGACAAATGAATGGATGGAGCATTATAAACGTGTTCCAAATGAGCAATTACCCTGTAATTAGGCGGTTCATTATGTTTAGGCGCATTTACATAGCAAACAGTTGTCATACGTTCATTAGCGACAGTGAGCCTGTCAATCGTTTTGATCGCGACACGTTAATTAAAGCTATTGTAATGCAAATCTATCAAACAGCTCAGCTGATCGTGATTTACTATGAGATATCCNCAGCGTGAAAATTATCTACCTCCCCAAAAAAATAGCAACTTCGAGCATGTTCCATTACAGAATATTTTTTCCCGTTTTTGCAACAAAGGCTTTTGAATTTCGAATTACTTCAATTAATTTTTTAAATGGCAGCCTTTTGATTGTTTGAAAATATTATTTTGCACTGAATTTAAAACTGAACTCGCTTTAAAAATGTTGCAACTGAAATTATTCTGTATCGATCTGTAACATAAAGTCTTCGAAGTTTTCGACAACACTACCTACATTTCTCATTTTGCAAAAGTAACTACATTTTCCTAATTACAGTTATAAACGCAACCACAGTACTAAATATGCAAAATGCACTCACCTTCATTAATAAGTGAATTCCGAATAGCAAAATGACTTCACAGTACCGCATCCAACGTCTTAAGAAATTACCGACCTACATTGCGTATAAAATGACGATTTGTAAGAACTATTTATTAGTCCAAACAAATAAAGAAATTTTGACTTTGACTTTGACTTTATAATTCTATAACTTTGGAAAAGTCATCTCCGTCACCATCACGATTTATAGTCATAAGATACTAAAAACATTATAAACTAACGAAGAATAGTCAAACCGGGATCAAATTACCAATTACAATAATTTTATAAAAGCACTTATTCGCGCAAGCAAGGGCGCGTAGCAACTCCCGCGCAGAGACTGTAACCGACGCATCGTGAAAATAAATCTACCCGGAAAAGAAAAAATATTGATCACGTGACTGAAACCATAGCTACTGCGACTGGTTCTTTATGCCTTTGCCATATTAAAAAATAATCGATTCGAAATTTGAATGCTACGTCTGACATGATATTCGAAATTTAAATTTGATAAATGAATTTACGCATTGTATAATAAACTGGAACTCAGTTTAGTCTCAGATCGCCTGACTGTTGTCACCATTTATTTTAATTTCGGTCTTTGAAAACTTATTTAAGAAGTTACTAAGTTTGTTGTTAAAAAGTGTGTGTGTATTGTGAAGTTTCTTGTGGATTTGTGAAAGTTACTTCTAAAAACAGTGGGTGGGATTTTGCATTTGCTACGTCATCAGAAAGGTAAGTTTTATAATAACTCAATGACAGCCATTCCTTTTGATAAATATTATTAACGTCCTGCATCCGAAGCTTAAAATTATGATCNAAAAGTTATATTTTAAAAAAATCGCCGATAGCCGCGGTCACACAATTTAGAACAGTCACAAGAAGCCAAAATACACCACAACTCAAGAAACAAGAGTCAAAACTGTGATTATTAATTAAAAAAATTACAATATCAAATTAAAACATTCCTTTACTTCTTCTAGTAAGAAAGGGTGTGCCGCAACTCGTGCGCATCGACTGTGACCAGACGCGCAGCGTGAAAATTATCTACCTCCCCAAAAAAAAATAAAAAAATAGCAACTTCGAGCATGTTCTATTACAGGATATTTTTTCCCGTTTTTGCTACAAAGGCTTTTGAATTTCGAATTACTATAATTAATTTTTTAAATGGCAGCCTTTTGATTATTTGAAAATATTATTTTGCACTGAATTTAAAACTGAACTCGCTTTAAAAATGTTGCAATTGAAATTATTCTGTACCCAAAGCTTACTTTTTGCCCGTGGCTTTGCCTACATGAATATCGATCTGTAACATAAAGTCTTCGAAGTTTTCGAGAACACTACCTACATTTCTCATTTTGCAAAAGTAACTACATTTTCCTAATTACAGTTATAAACGCAACCACAGTATTAAGTATTAATGCAAAATGCACTCACCTTCATTAATAATTAAATTCCGAATAGCAAAATGACTTCACAGCACCGCATCCAACGCCTTAAGAAATTACCGACCTACATTGCGTATAATTCTATAACTTTGAAAAAGTCATCTCTGTCACTATCACGATTTATAGTCACAAGATATTAAAAACATCACAAACTAACGAATAATAGTCAAACCGGGATCAAATTACGAATTACAATAATTTTATAAAATCACTAATTCGCGCAAACAAGGGCGCGTCGCTACTCCCGCGCAGAAACTGTAACCGACGCATCGCGAAAACAATCTACCCGGATAATAAAAAATATTGATCACGTGACTGAAACCATAGCTACTGCGACTGTTTCTTTATGCCTTTGCCATATTAAAAAATAATCGATTCGAAATTTGAATGCTACGTCTGACTAAATTGACATTCGAAATTTAAATTTGATAAATAATCGTAAACTGGAACTCAGTTTATTCTTAGATCGCCTGACTATTGTCACGATTTATTTTAATTTCGGTCTTTGAAAACTTATTTAAGAAGTTACTAAGTTTGTTGTTAAAAAGTGTGTGTGTGTGTGTGTGTGTATTGTGAAGTTTCTTGTGGTTTCGTGAATAGTTTTATCTGAAAACATACGGGTCGAATTGAGAACCTCCTCCTTTTTTGAAGTCGGTTGAAAATAGTGGGCAGTTTGCATTTGCTACGTCATCAGAAAGGTAAGTTTTAAAGTAACTCAATGACAGCCGTTCCTTTTGATAATTATTATTGTGTATGCGAACGTCCTGCACCCGAAGCTTAAATTATGATCTGTTCCTACACTACACTATAGTCAAACGATTCTGACACGTAAAGTAGAAAAAAAAGGGAACTTTATCCCAGTATTGATAGTAGCGCCCTCCTGTAAATGTCATAATTTTAAGGTTGTCTAACGTGGCAAAAATCGGAACTAATAACTCAGTATGGATAGTAGCGCCCTCCTGACAATGTAATACGATTCAGTGTTGGACAACTACGAGTGATACCCTTTTTAAACAACACCACAAAGTAACAAATAAACTGAATATGGTAGGTACTTTCGCATTCATATTTGTATGGATGTATTTATTATTACTCGTATAATGATACAGACACGAATATGTCTGTAATTAAAGTACAACTTCAGTTTTCTATGGAAAATAGACTCCAAAACAGTTTTCAGTCATAATTAAATTTACACAAATGAGTCCCACGAACTGCGATGCGCACCAATTAAAATATTCCTGGAAAATAACCTAAATACGTTCCCTTGTTACGTCTAGTCTAGATCCAGGCAAATAAATCTTTGAACTCCACACCCGTCGACGATAAAATTCTGAACGCAGTGAAAGTTCTTAGTTGAAAGCGGGCGAATTAGCGGAGAGCCATTGTGCTGCTGCTAAACCTGACAAGATGGTAAATAACTAATTATTTTGCATTTAGACTGAAAACCCATACAAATTAGACCTTTTAGGCTGAGTGCCTAGTATTTTCCATAGAAAGCTTACTTTGACAATGTGCAATGGCCGGTGCTTATTATATGAAGTTTAACAGATATTTGACGTTTGTTAAAGATAAAGTAAGATGGTACAACTCAGTCTTAGTTAATACTCAGAGGTTCTAAGCTACGCTGCACTGCATCACCAGAAGGACAAACTTATATTATCCATCACCATCAACTCACTAGACGCCCACCGTCTATTTCACCGTATNTGACTACAAAACAGTTTGCAGTCATAATTAAAATTACACAAATGAGTTCCACGAACTGCGATGCGCACCAATTAAAATATTCCTGGAAAATAACCTAAATACGTTCCCTTATTACGTCTAGTCTAGATCCAGGCAAATAAATCTTTGAACTCCACACCCGTCGACGATAAAATTCTGAACGCAGTGAAAGTTCTTAGTTGAAAGCGGGCGAATTAGCGGAGAGCCATTGTGCTGCTGCTAAACTTGACAAGATGGTAAATAACTAATTATTTTGCATGTACACTGAAAACTCAGACAAAAATTAGAGCTATTAGTTAGCAGACTACGCCGGCTGAAGCTACGCCTCTTTAGCTCAGTGGTAGAGCACTGGTCTCGTAAACCAGGGGTCGTGAGTTCAATCCTCACAGGAGGCATGCATTAAAATTTTTATTTTTGCTTTTTTTACTGGCCTAAGTAAAATGTTTATAAAAAGAAGGGTCGTAATGATTGGTATTGTAAGGAGCGTATTTAGATTCACAAAATATAATCCAAAAAAATATTTTAACATTATGTAAGAAGCTGGTTCGCATTTTTGTGTATTGTAGTTTTCTATTTTTATTTGCTTTGAAATCATTTAATCTGTAAATTTTAAAAACATAACATGAAACAAATGAAGTTAAACGTGGGTATTTTCATAAAAACTCTACGATTAGACACCGTTTGACAGCTCATAAAAATTTAATGGCGGTGTCCGATTGTCTATTGTTTTTATGTTGTTGAGATTGTATAATTTTAACGATGGTGTCCGATACTACGAGTATATTGATATATTTATTGAGGTGATACTCGAATAATTTGGGGACAAAAAATTAATAGATAGTTGCTTAAACTCATATTTAGGTAGGTAATATTTTTGTAGTTACAAAACGACTAACTTCCAGCATAAATGTTCGTGCTTATCTTTATTTTTATCCAGAATAATGGTCTGGATTCTAACCACCGCAGCTGTCTTTCACTTCAACTTTTGTCTTTCATAAAAACATATCTGTGATAAGACCTAATTCAAACTTTAACGGCAACAAATGCAACTCCTGCGTCGCGGAATGATGTATAGTCGGGCAATTTATTAAGTTGCTTCGTTTGCAAGCGGTTGTTTGTGAATTGTATATCGTTATCGTTACCAGATACCGAGGATTTTGAGGCAACGTCTAGTTATTTATTTAACTTCAACTCGCAAACTCCAGCATTCCTATCGAAACAAGTTTATCTGGCAGTTAATACTTTAGTGCACTTTAAGTTCTCTGCTTTACATTTGCCAAATTTAAGCAAAATAATTTGGTTTTTCGAGTAGTTAAATTGAAGCTAACTCTAAAACATGGGATAATTTAAGTATAACATTTTGGAAGCTAATAAGGTACCCAAACCTAATAATTTTATTTGGAAGGGCAAATCTAATTAAACTTAAATTTGCAAGTTACTCGGTTAATTTATGAGATCTTCATTCGTAGAAAAAGGAATTATTACTGGTCTGAATTTATTATCCTTAGGTATTACTTTTGATTAAAAATAAAATTAGTGAAATATTACTACAGAATAAGTAACCTATTATTGGCTTTTTCATTCGTCCGTTTGTTTCAGCCGAATGACGTCCACTCCTGGACAAAAAAAAAGTATTTATTTCGGATAACTGAGAGTAAAAGCTTAAGCTGATGTTAGTATCTTATTTCTAAAAGGTCTCCCCCTAGGATTGCCACATTTCTCATTTCTGATTCGATCACGTAGGGAAACTCCGATCATAGCACGCTCCATCGCCCTTTGGGTGACCTTGAGCCTTCTATGAGGTTTTGTCATTACTTGTACGTAGGTAGTCTTAGTTACTGTCATACATACTGTGTCTGTAATAAACGTGCCATAAGTCAAGATTTAAATTCAAAGCCACAAGAGTTACTGTCTACGAGCAGTGGAAAATTATAATAGGTCGAGCGCTTAACTCAAGTCAGTACCTGATTATTGCTTATTTTGGGTAGTACGTGGTAGTACCTAAATGATACTTAACAAGCTTTTATTACTCTCTTACTCCAAAGCAAATTGTGTAAAAAGTAAGTACCTAAAAGTGTCCTTGGATACAGCCATAAATACCGCATCGCATCGGTTTAATTCGCGCGTACAGAAGTAACGAATGGGCCCGTTAGCATAAGACGGATTACAGGGGACAACAAACATCACAACAACGTCAGTAAGCCCGACAAAGAAAGACGGATGTCAAAGACTTGATTTTAGTTTTTATCTAAGTTGTTCATTTTTCCATTGCCAAAACAGCGCAATTGTAGTGCGAATCTGTCTTGTCAATTTCCAATCAAATTAAAATGAGTCATCATTATACAAGATATTCTCAGTATGAATAAAACGAGGATCATGGTCTATTCTTAAAAGATTAAAACTCGAAAAGATTAGAAATGCAGAAAAGAGCATCATAGCATTTACAGCAAAATGTAGGTAGTAGTGTAGTAGTAAAAAAATAGGTAGTTGTTCAATCATACTGAACATCTAAAAGTTAATTCAGACTGATTAAAGGTACATCCCTATTTGAGCCTCTTTTTTAATTAGGACAAAAAAATATTTCCAAAAATATTAAGGTAACCTTATAATTTTGGAATAAATATTGCTTTCAGTATTCTGCTGATTTCAGCCTTTCACCATATTAACTGACCATAAATACTCTTGTTCTTCATACACGCGCGTCCTAAATCACGAACACAGAAGTATTCCGGCGCACACGAGATACATTAAACTAAACTTTCTTATCGCAGGTGAACTTCAGTGATCAATTATATTTGAAATAGGTTACACGTTTGGTATGTTCATTTTGGTGCACAATGGCGTAAGTTAAAAATCTGTTATTTTAAAAGTTACTGATGATAATAATATAATGAAAAATAACTTGAAACCTCGTTTTCGGTGTTCCTTCAGCGGTCCTCATGTAAGATTTAAATGAGGACTTTAAATAAGTCATGTTTCATGATGTATCAGAAATTGGTTTACTTTTGAACTATGGGTACAGCTGATTACCACTTTAGATCTTTCCATAATATCACTTCTTTTATCAGCTTGAAACTTAATATACATCCTATCTCTTCTTAGATTTTCCAGATGTGCATCATTTACAAGGCGGCGATTAAATCGTTGAAACTAGGGCAACGATTGGATTTAACATTGCACTTATTTTATTTTCAATTGTTTTTCTTTTGCATGTTGTTGAAACTTCTTTATGTTGTTTTCACTCACCCAGTGTGTAGTAGTTTCATTTGACGCTTGGACTAAAAAATATTTACAAATATTCTAAAGTTAGACTTATTTGTTGTATTTCTAGAATCAATGAGCTCAAATCTGAAAACGTTAAAATTTTAAGTTGGCTCCTTAATCTCCAAAGGAGCCTTGGAAGGAGCCATTATCCCTCCAGGTTATCGGGACTAATGCCGTTCCCAGAATGCGATCCTAATTCATCTCAGACTTTGCCGGGACGCGGTAGTTCTAATGAGCGATCTATTAATCTGGCAGGGGCTTACTTTGACACATTGTAAGGAAATAGACTAGAATTTGCAATTTGGTGATAGGTACCTGATCAAAAATAAAAACATTTGATTTTGGCTACGTTTGTTATTAATTTCACAGTTACAGAAAAACAAAAAATATTGCATGGTTTATAAGGTTTTAGGCCCTTTATACACTGCGACCTTTTTTCAACGTTATAACGGTATAATTGCCACATGACTGCATCACGATTGTATTGCTGCTTTTAGTAAAACTTGCGTATAA
Organism: Ostrinia furnacalis; assembly: GCF_004193835.3. Taxonomy (NCBI): domain Eukaryota; kingdom Metazoa; phylum Arthropoda; class Insecta; order Lepidoptera; family Crambidae; genus Ostrinia; species Ostrinia furnacalis. The sequence continues at coordinate 20,185 of NW_021135343.1, forward strand.
AGTAGACTTTTTATGTTGCAACTGCGTCAATGCTACAGTAGGCGCGCGAGTTCATGTCCATCCTGAGGAATGCGGTAGTGCTGTTACCAAACTAATTATGCTAATGTCGATATCGATAATTATTACCAATTAAGTAGGTCAACCTTATCTACTTATTCCATATTTTTTGCAACTTATAAGTAACTATAAGTATAAGTTAAGAAGTAAGTAAGTAAGGCCCCGATGGACATGAACTCGCGCGCCTACTGTGTGCCTACCATGAGTTTACGTTAGGTGAGCTCGCTAGCGAATACGTCAAAAAATTATATGAAGATTTTATTTCTTGAAAGTAGCCGCTAGGGGCGCTGCACAATATGTCATACATTTAAGTGTCATTTTTTTACGCAGTCGCTAGCGAGCACACCTAACGTAAACTCATGGTAGGCACACTGTACCTACATCGCTAGCGTAGTATCGCTGCAAAAAGTCGTAGTATTGAAAGGGTCTTCAATCCTCGAATCGTCACTAGGGAAAACGTTGCACTCATTGAAAATATATTTGTTATTCAATTTAGTACTCCACTCCCAATGGAATTGCAGGTTCGTACTGAAAGCAAACGAGAAGAGAAAATTCAATGTTGCATTCAAGCTGTGACAGGTTTTATTTTGATATTTGGACCAATCACAGATTAAAATCAAGTTACTTACTTAAAAGTTCATTATTAGATTCATACTTTTTATTTATTTATTTTGTTTAACAGGTATAAAATTCTAGAATTTTTAGATACTGTGCAGCTNAAACGTATTTCGTGATGTCATGGATTGGGTAATGTGCGAATACTTTAATGTGTGTACTGTTTTCAGTTATTCTTGTGTTAATAAGTTGATTCTGCATGATTCGTATGTTATGTGGTAATTTTTGATTTGCTGAGTCTATGATTTTCTCAACTTGTTGTGGATTTTGTTGCTGATCAGAGATCAATGTTCGTCTGAACAGATACCTACACTATTTGTGCCTACAAAACACACTAGAGTTAAACAATTCAGGTTGTTCATAGAGCTTAACCCATTGTTTTTGTTGTTGCAGGTAAGTTCTACTTATTTACAACCATCCAAGAAGAGATAAAAAACTTTGGTCACAAAGAAGATCCCTAACAATGTCGGAACTGCAAATTAAGCGTCTGTGAGTTACGAAACATTTCTAAGCTTAATTTAAGTCGACGACACCTTTGATTGTCGGTTCCTAACTCGCGAGGGACACATTTTAGTGTGATGATGATGACAAGTATTTATAAGAATCGATTACGTTCTTAAGGAATCCGTTATGAAGTCGCTGTAATTAGTACTTGGGGTAAGGAAACAGATTAGTTACCACCATTGATAGTTGATATGAAATCAATCATTTTTAAGTCAATGAAAAACCTATGTATGCCAATCGATTGGTTATGTGAACCATCCAATGGATGTGCCAGCTGAAATATGATTAATTTATTAAAGTACTATAACATAATACGTGGTAGGTCTAGTATAGTAGGTAGATAGCAGTGTAATAGGGTCTGCTCGCTCGAACCATACGGTACCAAAGCGACACCCACGAACTTCTCGCCTCGAGGAAGCGCTGGCACTATTCGCTGCTGGTCCATAAATCTAAATACCCACTAGTATTAGTTCCAATTGTCTTGTCGCGCCTCACGCGTCACAGCCACATGCAAACTCAACTTTAGCCTGAACGATTAAAGTTGGTATTCCAACTACTTATTCATGCAATTTCATGACATTAGTCGGTCTGACAGCTCGAAATGTGTTGAAAATTATTTTGAAAGGACGCGTTTAATCAGCCTTAAGTGTGTAATAACATTAAGTGAATCATAGCGATTAAGACGATTGAGTACTTAACACATCTGATGTTGCTCTTACTTACAGCTTACAGCATCGAATGGTCCTAGTTTTGATTCCCAGGTAGATCACATTAAGCACATTATTACAAAATATCTTACAGAAAAAGGTTAGGTATAAAATATTTTTTGAGATTTATACCTATTTATAGGAACACGCGTTTGGTAATTTTTAAAGGTTTAGATATCTATAATACAATAAAAAGAAAGAAAAAAGAATTTTATAAAATACATAAAATGTTCATTTCATCCATAGTAAGGCTTGTAGCACTTTTCTTGTGCACGATTCGTAGAAATGGATAAGCAGCCCCGAAAATATATTGTGAACATAAAAGTTACTGTACAAAATATTTATGTCTAAAGCTGTTTCTCAGAAAGACACTCATGTAACTAGGTAAGTACTTACATGATGTTTTTCAGTAAATTAGTTATTGAAGACGAGAAATTCGTAGCTTTTGACGTCCTGAAAATGAGTATAATGCCACTTTAATGGTTTGCACTCAAAACTACAAAGTCCGTCATGGTCATGGTTTGTATCCGGTAGGGTTTTAACCCTTGTTGCATGCTGGGTATATCTATCAACCTTCCTAATGGATGCTGGATAATTATACAAATTATTCAAATATGTACAGTCGACAGCACATCAGACTATACATTTTCGTTGCAAAGTCGCCCATATCGCAACTACGTAAGATACCGCAGTGTTTACTTTGACGTCCTGTCGACTGTACACGTCGTCTAGATGCCATACACGATTCCGTCCTTTACGGACATCTTTCTTTAGCCATCAGTCAGTTAAGGTGAGCTACATGGTTTGCTACAAGAACAAACTTAGTGCCTAATCCGTTTTGCACACACTAGTGTTAGAAAATTTTGCATAGTTAATTGATGTATCTCTAGCCAAAATCCCAACCGTCTTGAATGAAGTCAGCCTTCGTGATGGCAAAATGGCGGTAAGAGCGGGCCATATCTCCGGACGCCGCAGCGGCCGCCGCCAGGTAGCCCCTAGATTAAACATCATGGCCGCGCTGCACACCGGAGCGAGCACTCGTCTTATTATGGTCTTATACTCAGTTGCAATAGAACAATTATCAAAATGGCGGTAAGAACGAGCCATATCTCCGAGCGCCGCAGCGGCCGCCGCCAGGTAGCTCCTAGATTAAACATCATGGTCCTAACTTACACCGAAGCGAGCACTCAACGTCTTGTAATGTTGCAATAGAACAATTTATCAAATAGCTAATCCAAATTATCTGAATCTTTTCTGTGGCAGAAGATAGTAGGTACCTATGTAGCTAAGGAAAACTTTTTGAAAAGTTTCTCTTTTTTTTATCTATCATCTGTTTCTGAATTAAAATTTTACAGTTAAGTATAACGTCTTGCCGTGGCTTCTTCTGCTGTCACTGAAGAGGTTTATTCACTGACAGTAGGTACATTGGACAATGTTCTTTGGGTGAAAAGTTAAAGGATGAAAGATGGTGTTGATCCATAAAGGATCAATCTGCTCTTAGTAAAATGATGGTGGTATGTTTCAAAATCGTCTTTCAATGATTTTGCGATTGCTCCACCTGTACTGAATGTTCCCCAACAACAGATTACACATCGGTGCAAGAAGGTGCCGCTCAAATCCAGGGCTTCTCCAAACACGAGGCCGGTCATTCCTTCCCGTCACTCGAGATTTAATCAGCCGGCGACCGCTCTAATGCTCTCTGCTCGTAATTGCTCTATGGCTTCTCTCATAACACCGTAATAGGATTAGCAATGCGGACAAGATTCACTTATTGTAACTTGTTCACTTTTGTTCAACGCAGTAATTCAGTTAGAAATATTATGCTGTGTGAACTTTATTTCAATTTTATGCTCCTTCGCGTAGATCTTGAGGTGGAATTGTGTAAAGCAATCGTAATCATTTGACAGTTCATAACGTACGATAAAGTCAGTTAAACAAAGTGTTTGACAGAATAATCGTACGTTATGAACTGTCAAATGATTACGATTGCTTTACACAATTCCACCTAAGATAGTGTTTAAATTAATATTGTTTCACCACACCATTAGGTATAGTGAAGGTGTTGGCAGATGTTGCTGATGATGATTGCTTAACATACATACCTAAGTTGACATTTAAGCTCCTTTAGCTTTTTAAGAACCTATTTAATCATTTACTGTTTAAACTTCTACTCGAATATAAATAAAAAGAGATGATAAATCAACATGACATAATATTTGAAGTTGATTTGACTTTGTTGCAGTACTTTCATACCTAATTACTTACATAGGAACTGATCATGATTAACGAAAACGTGTGTGTCTAATATTTATTCGTTAATAAATTCGTGCCCAAATATATTTTGATACGCTGAATTTTACTAAGAGAGTAACAATTAATTAATTTTGAAGATTGATTGAAAAAAGAACTCTTGATTGTGGAGTTAATTGCCGTTGATGTAAAAAAGGTTGAAGCAAAAATATTATTCGATGCAAATTTGAGGTCGGCTAGACCGAAATGATTTACCCCGTAATATTTACCATTGGAAACGTAGCTTACGCTTTAAAAATAACAAAGATTAATTGGAAATAATTATCCTTTATAGCTTCTTTCCTTTTTATTGTATAACAAACGGAAAACACATCTGCCATCATACAAATGTTGTTACACACACATAAAACCCTAAATTCTTTGTTCTGAAATCACATTGCTTTGACGAAATAACACGTGTTTCAGTCCAGTATTTTTCCACTCGTCTCATTTTGTTTGTGGACAGTTTGCGCACAAAACAATACATTGTGGCTGCTTTAAATGTTAATAGATCTTTTGTGCTGGCCTATCACAACAGCACTGCTGTAAACAAACGCTAATAAAAATGTACCGCTGTGATTAAATTACTAAATTCCTTTGTTCGCGACGGGCATTTGTCTCTTTCTTTCGGGTAAGGGGGAATAAGGACGAGTGCTCGAGAACATTTATCGTGAAGAAAGAAATTAAAGTCTCGCCGAATCGTAGGGTTTTATCTACGTGTCGATAGCGGTCACAAATTATGTGCTTCCTTCGGTTAAGGGGCGGTTCGAGAGCCCGAACGAAAGAACTCGATCGGGGAACATTCGCTGTAACAGTGAACTGTAATAAAATTATATTAATATTATTTTCACTTAAACTTTTCTTGAATCTACCTAAGATGCAACTAACTCATCTATTCATAACACATAAAGCTTTTAGCATCAGATAAACTTAAAGCTTTATTTTTCTACTTTAGTTCTATTGATTGTTCACAAAAGCTGCAAACACGAAACTTAAGAGTGTTGGCTCAAACATTCATCAAATTCTTATGATCAGGAAGTTAAATTCTATAAAATTTGAGACCTGTAAACGTGACATTTATTAAATCCAAAGCTAGGTTAATATTGACAAACTTTAATGAGTAAGTGACTTTACTGTTTAATTATAATATAATTAGTGTAAATTTTAAGTAGATGTAGAATAATTCGATTACAATAAAACATTTAATTATTACGCGTCACAGCACGAGCGCTTATGCTTTCTGTACACACCCACTACACACCCAAATACGAGCTGTACCACCCACATTATACGGTTAGTAATCGCTCAACTTCTTCTCCACTCTAGGTTTAGTAGAGATAAATGAATTTCTACTCATTGACGATCAATCGAAGCACGTTATCTGTGTTTTGCCGTTATCTGGGAGTCTATGGTGAATTTATGGCGAGTGCAGACGGGTCTATGGGGAGTGTAGACCGGTCCTATGGGGGAGCGGGGTAATCACCCTAGATCTTGGGGCAAACGGGGAAAACGGGGACGTAAATAAAATTTTACGACGAGGTGTAAACAAAAACAAAAATATTTATGAAAAAATTAGAAGGATTTTTTGTTTTAGCTGACTAGTAATAAAATTGTAATTATAAAATACAGTATGAAAGATGTGCAACAAAACAAGCTGTTTTTGTCTAGGTATTGTAATCATAGATACATTTTATGTATTCGTTGAAATAATTACATAGTATAATAATTAATAATTACATCGGAAACCCGCTGCGTAAAAGCGCAGGCAGTTTATTTAGGCTCATTCACATTCGCCGCATCAATCAATCGGCATTTATTTAATTTGGCAACACTCGCCGGTGCCGCGGTGTTGCCAGCCATGATCGATGGTGTGCCTACCCTTGGCTCAGCGCTTATGCAAAAAGTTCCTTGTATTTTTTACATGAGTAGGTAATAAAATTTAAAAGTGGCAAAATTTTCGTGAATCATAAACCAATATGCTCGTTTATAAAACTATCTGATATGGCCATAGTGGCCATTCAATCAACAATGTTGCGTTTGATAAAATTCGTATTTGTCGTTTATTTTCTAAACATAGGCTTTTAAAAAGCGCTTTTACATGCACGTTTCTATATCCATTTATCTCTCTAAATCCATTTCAACAACATCAAACCAATTTCGGCGGCCACCTGGCCTACTATAGGTATTGGTTTGGGCATCACATTACAACGCAAGCGGTGCGGGTTCGATTGCTGTCTGAAGCAAATATGGATGTTACAAAGACGAGCTCTTAAATAAGAAAATATCAAGAAAAGACGATTCATGATACCACCAATCTAAAGTTATAAAAGCAGTTTTGTTCCAATAATTCATTAAACCAATATTCATAATTGATTACGCGAAACAAACTTCAAAATTACCAATACAATTATTTTAATGAAATCACAAACAATCCGTTCATTATAACAATTAAATTAAACAAAGAAATCAAAAATTCAAATCGGCAGAGTGAATTATGAATAAAATCAAAAGTTTTAAAAGTCTGGTTAACGAAGGAAAGTTGAGCTTTATCGGAATCGAATTGGAGTAAAAATGGTAAAAAAGTAAGTGTGTAGAGCTTCGTGATTACATCGTTCAGCCAATCGAGCTTTTATCCCGGTATCGGGCTGGGCATAAAGTTCCTAACTACCTCCGCGCGAGCTTCAAAAGCTTTTTATCGGGGCTATTCAATAGTAATTGACAGGTATGCGCACTTATTGTTCATGTCTTCACTTATTTTTGTATACTGTCTGTATAAGCATTGTTATTCAGATTTCGTTTCATTTTTCGATTTACATTATTTTTTTATTGGATTGTAACTGACATAACACATTGTGTAAATAAAATCGAAGCATTATTGAAAGCTTAAGTAATCCGATATGATAACTCACTAGCTTTCCGCCCGCGGCTTCGCCCGCGTGGAATTTTTTCTGTCACAGAAAAACTTTATCGCGCGCGTCCCTGTTTCAAAAACCGGGATAAAAACTATCTTATGTTCTTTCCCGGGACTCAAACTATCTCTATGCCAAATTTCATCAAAATCGGTTGCGAGGTTTAAGCGGGAAAGCGTAACAGACAGACAGACAGACAGACAGACAGACAGACAGAGTTACTTTCGCATTTATAATATTAGTTGGGATTGGGGTAGGCCTACGTTCAGCAGAGAACGTCCTGCGGCTGAAATGATGATAATGATGAAAATAATTTTGTTCTTCAGTCCTTTATCATTACTTACATACATTATTAATGAAATTGAACTGCAAAAGACTATTCATTTGTAATTCTGTTTACTTTTCATATGCACACAACATACAAATCACTTTTACTTTATTTTTATTTTACTTTATTTTAATTATATTGTGAATGAAATGCACACATAAATGGTGTAAATTATGTTCTGATTCTATCTGTTCAGTTTCATGCATTAGGTACATCCGTTTTTACATAAATCATCGCAGAATCTATAGAATCTAAAGTGTACATATACAGGGTTACATTAATTTGCAGCAAAGTTATTAGCTATTAATTCAATCAGCTATCAAAGAACGGCATCGATCAAGATATGTAGGTTAAGTCGAAGCAAAGGCAATTTAATATTAATATCGTGATTATTTAATCAAAGGGTATAAAATGGCATAATAAATTAATTTGCTTTCTCGTCCGAGAGATGGTGGCGTAATTAGTCGTCCATTGTGTAGATACCCTACGACTTCAGCAATTAATTACTGAGATTGGGCCAACGTCTTGACGGAGCAGAGCAAAGCCTTTGTCGGCTGACGGAGGATCCGGCGCGTGCTGTTTTAACGAAAAAGCATTTACGTTTTCAAAATCAAAGCGCTTAAACATGAAACGGGAGATGAAAGAAGATTACGTTACGTACCTATACCATAATTATGTTACAAGTAACTCTGATATCATAAATGCTAACATTTCCTGCAGGTACGTTCATTATTTGTCAAAATGGCTGTTAAATAAAGCCATGGTGATAAGAAAACCTCTCAAAACTATTCAAAAACATAGCTCTTGTGTTTATAACAATAAATAATATACAAGATAGAGCCAGCTCGAAGAGTTATCTACCTGTTAGGGTATTATTCATCGCAGGTTACTTATTGAAGTAGCCCTGTATTTCAGGCCCTCGGGAGTGACCGAGGGTCCCTGGAGGAACCGCTTGAGGTGTCCAACGCAAAGTATCGCCGCTTATCGGTTATGGACAACAGAGACAACGGATTGTTAGAAAGGTCGGATAAACTTGGGATCCGATATTTATGCTCAACATTTTTATTTTAGTGTAAACTGACATGAAATCTGACATGTTTTATGTAAATAATATGTAGTTATTGAATACGTGAACTGTGAACTAACTAGAAACCCACACANCCATTGAGTTATAATGTATTACTTCAATGCTAGAAACCCACACAGTTCTTACCTGTCTACATTGTAAAAAAAAAACATATATAAATCGTAATAATCACTTAGTACTTACACAATCGCTGAGTAGGTGGGTGAATTTCAACAAGTGCATATTTTTGCCTAATTTTGGTGGAAATTGTTATTTGTGTATTTTTATTCTTTAATTATAGATCAAATTTATTGGAAACTTATACTGTTTCTAAAATGATTAAGACATTAAATTTTGTCCAGTAGTTTTTTAGATTTTCCTTACACCAAAATTAAGACAACACCAAAATTTATATTAAAGCACCAAAATTAGAAAATATATTGTCAGTCGGTCATATCTTAGTGCCAAGCTCAAGAAATGGTTTTAAATTTACCAGCACCGACTCCAAAAATATTAATCATGGTATATTGTCCTAATAAATAAATAACGACGTACTTATTTTCTACTTTTAAGTGATTAAAACGCAAAAGTACAACCATTGATACCGCATATTTTGAAACTCGCAACTACACGCAAGGGAATTAAAACCTAAAGACCACTTCCCGTTTACATAGAATCTCGAAATTTGGTAAGAAGCAATAGCTTACAGCACAGGTAACAGAAAAATTCCGAAAAGCTTAAAATTTTAAGTAGTTATACCACCAAAAAAATTGTGATTGTAAACATAATTTTAGTTACAGCAATGACAAACGATAAAGAGATCTTTGTCTTAAATTTATGCTCCTCCATCTTTCCCCATTGTAATGTTATGAATTTCATTTTGCAATAAAAATACCATAGTTATGACTCGATTGTCGTAATGAACGAACTTTGTAAACCTTGCAGGTTTGTACGGAACCCTCGGTGCGCGAGTCCGACTCGCACTTGGCCGGTTTTTAATTCCAATTTAGACATTGCTAATCGTCCGTGCTATCTGCCAAATCATTTACTCTATCAAAGTACGAGTATGAATGTAGGTAGGTACCAGTTAAGCTTTGTAAATACATTTTGCCCGCATTCGATGGGCCGAGATGATACCTGCTATTTGAAATGACATCCATTTTGAGCCACGTTTGAAACGCGGGCATTCAAAACGCATTGTAGGCGTGTAAGTTGGTAGGTATCACATGATACGCTGAAAGGATTTATCTATGTATTTCAATATTTAATACATAATAAAGTGGGTAGGTAAGTATAAAATATATTGTGTTTAACATTGTGTTGTCGGAATTAAAAATGTGACAAAAACTTTTACTTAAACCGCTATTTTGATGCAACTCAGCCTAAGTGGACTAAGCAGGTAGATGTTAATCTTTCAAAATACAAGTTAAAGTAGAAATGCAAACATGTTTCGTTCAAAAGATTAGATTCGTTTATACATTTACCAGCATAATAGAGCATTAAAAGCAAGAAGTAGCTCTTATTTAAAATGCCGAATTAGATTAAATAGGAAAAGAGGGAATCAAATGAAAATTCTTTAAATCGAAAGACATTTCCTTCCTTTATATTTGTATTATTTATTCTCTCGTAGCGTTTCCTGTAAAAATATATTATGGAAACGAATGAAAACCTTATAAAATATTTATCTGTTGAAACGTGTCATCCATTCTGACTTTGTATGCGTTATTTACCTGAAATTATTGGCAGTATAAATATTCAAACAATAACTTTCGGATAAATCCGGGCTGATTAATGGTGGACACAGCGATGGCAAATTAAATGATTACCATAACGAAATCCAGTAAATTGCCATAAAGCGAGACATTCCCGAACTATCCCGCTCTGAAATAAATAATGAGACTCGTTACCGATATTTACGGTAATTGTTGCGGCATATTGTTATCAATTTATCAAAGAATCGAGTCTTTATACCGATTAACTGGTGAGCTTAATTAAATACTAGTGTTAAAATTTTTAATTTTGTGTTTTCATTATCCAGTCCACGTCAGTAGAATATCTGCTGCAAAAGCACTGTCCCAGTAGGGTAATTCCAGGATACATGCCCCAGTGGGATNAGGTAATGGATTCTATAACACGCTTTTGCATTCCGAAGGTATTTTCTTGTCACTCACCACTTTTTATCAAATACCTTTTACTTTTAGCTTTTTCTAAATATTTATTCAAAAATCCCAGACGAAAAGTTATTGACAAAATACCAATGACAATTTCAGTGACAAGTCGCGCGTCAAAATTTTCTATATTTGTCTATGATACGCATAGTGCGTCACTTTGACGTAGTTTCGATTCGTTCAAAAAGATTAATCAAACCTAATCGGTTATATGGCCACAAGTTATGGTCATCGATGGTCGCCCTAGCATGATTGTGTGTAATATCCCGCTGACACGGGTCCGGCGATATGCGATATTGCGGCGGGACGTGACCTATTGATTCCAAAATGCCCGCCATATTGTACTGGACCCAATAAGATAAGGTTCGCGTAACAACGGTAACTGTACCCAGCAAGAATCAGCCGGCTCGAGACCATATACCATAACTTACATACATATAGGGTCCTTATAGAGAACCACGCATAAGAAAAACTGAATTGAAGTACTTCGGTGTAGGTATGTATTATTTATCCCACTAACACCGGGTCAGGAAACCGTCCACTTTTGTATCCTAAACATAGTTTCGTGTGCAACATGTTCAATCTTCAAGAAATCTCTCAGTAGTCAATGAGACGTTGAGTCCTCGCGACCAGCAGTAAAAGCTTGGTTCAGAAGCTTCATTCGGTTCACTGGTAATTTATTTCTAGTACTTTAACCCCAAAATTATAGGCTACAAGTAATGTTATCGAGTAGGTATACTTTTTAATAAAAAATTTAAAAAATGTTAAAATGTCTCCTGTAGGTAAGCACATTACCTAGATTTGTAAACGTCCTAATTATATTCTGGTTTAATATAAATGTTTTACAAACATGAAGTCGTACGAGTAAATAAAAGAAAATGATAAAATAAATTCTCCGGTGAAACAGAAACACCTTTACGAAATCCAACGTTAAATAAATACGGATTCAATTTCCTGGCATTTCCTATAATGTGCCCCAAGAAAAAGCTATCCCAAGGGAGGAAAATAAGTAGACAGCCAATTATCAGTGCTTACAATATTTCACTTCCCTTTGATAGCCGGTCCATTGTCTCCATTCACTCATTCACTCGCGACTAGTGAGTGAGTGACTGCGGCTATTCACGGCGCCTCAAAGACAACTCTTTGTCGTCCGAATGAAAGGCCGATTGGAAACGTCATTTAATATTGAATTTCTCGTGCATTTTTAGGAATAGACTGCAGAGCACCTCTTACTGCATTGAGGGAAAATTGAACGTTTAAATCGAATTCTCCCTTTATTTAATGAGAGAGTCGAGTGTTATTACTTCCATCGAGTTTTCAGTTTTGGTTCCTCGAGAAAACTCTCCATTTGTGCTTTATTATTAGCTGCTAAGTTTTTCCTTTACAAAATAAATAAAAACACCGAGCCTTTACATGACAGAAATAATAATTGTCCTAGTATTGTGTTAAAAAATATTTAGCTATTCGATTCCAGGATCTAAAACAAGGCCAAACAAAGAGAATCGTAACAATGGGCGCACAATAAATCGTGTATTTATTCCATTATTCATTTGCTGAAAACAAAACTAACACAGTACGAGTAGAACACACTGTCACAATGTAACTGGAATCAGTAAGAGTCACACTCTCACTCATTATAAAATAATAAATTAAAACGAGTGATGTCAAAAATCTAGTGATTCCACTCACCCTGATTAGAGCCTGAAAGTTTATCTTTGACATTTTAATGTTTCGTTTCTTTTGTCTGTTTTATTTTGCAATTTGATATAATTAACATTAGTAGTAAACTCTATGGCACCTACCACCTTATCGTTGTATTAAGAATATTTTTCCAGCGAAAGCGACTGTACAATATTAAACTGAGCTGAAATTTTATTTTTAGCAACGATAATAAAAAAAATTACAAAGATTATTTTAGCAATGACTGTTTGTTATGTAAATTTTATTATTGTACTAATTTGATGTGACACCGCGCCGGCAAAATTGAACTTTACAGCTTGATTGATCAAGTAAGAAACGATAAGATCTGAGCTTTATTTAAAAACACTTTTGTCTCTATTCAAAAACCTAAACGACCTAGCAACAATTCTTCTATTGACGGCAGTGTTTTAACATTGCTGAAGTACACAATACAACCTTGGTATCAGACTTCATATGCCACCATAGTATAAGTATTTCAGTGCCGAGCCTAGAATGCGCGCCGCGATATACGGTTATCACGCCATTTTATCGATTTGTCCTATACATTTTGACGTCGACAAAGTATATCACGGCGTGCATCCTAGCCCGACTGGTGAGACAACAAATATAATATAGTACTCCACAAGTGGTAGTCGACACATAAATCATAATAATTTCATAGTAGACCCCCTGTACAGCCAGCAACAAACGCAAAATAAAAATATTGTAGTTTCCAGTCGGGACGTAAATTAATTAGAAATAATCTCTCATTCCGACCCTTGGGATTTTCCTTTAAAAAAACTTGAAAGAAAGAAACTCAATTCTAATAAAATTGTAAACGGAAAATTGGAAAACATTAAGCGCATTATTGTTTATTTAAAGGTTGGCGGGAATTGTAAATTATAGCGGAGTGAGTTATCCAGTGCTCAGGCGACTGGGTGTAAATAACCTGGCCTTTGACCTCGCATATTTAATGGCTCCTGCGCAGTGATGGCGACGTTGTTTTCAGATTTCATCAAAAAGATTGACAAGTGAAGAGTAAGTCTCTCTCACTAAAGGTTTCACTGTCACAAACTCTCTCGATTTGGTGGCTTGGTGGGACACGCATTGTGAAGTTACTTGTGTATCTTTACTTTTAGTACATACTTTGTGTATTTGGACCCATTTTTTACAAGATTGCCGACATGACTTACTTGATTGTTTGTAAAAATCTGTTTTAGGAACATTTTTCCCAAAAATGCCAGGATAGCTCAATAAGAACTTCATTACTAAAACTATATTTTAAACTCAAGCATAGATTAAAACCCCCAATTGATTTAATTGCCGATCAGGCGAATATTATGAAATTATATAATTCTAAGGGCTGATTTTTCAATCGTTGGATAACTTTTAACTAAAGAATAAGTTTGACACATTGACACATTTAGTATGAGAAATATGTCAAAATGACAAGATTATTCTTCAGTTAAAATTTATCTGACGATTGAAAAATCAGCCCTTAATATTTAATTCCAATTTAGACATTTCTCATCGCCTTTACTATCTGTCAAATCATTACTCTATCATAGTACGAGTATGAATGTAGGTACCAGTTAAGCTTTGTAAATACATTTTGCCCGCATTCGATGGGCGGAGATGATACCTGCTATTTGAAATGACATCCATTTTGAGTCACGTTTGAAACGCGGGCATTCAAAATGCATCGTAGACATGTAAGTTGGTATCACATGATCGCTGAAAGGATTTTTATCTATGTATTTCAATATTTAATACATAATAAGGTGGATAAGTAGGTATATTGTGTTTAACATTGTGTTTTTGGAATTAAAAATATGACATAAACTTTTACTTAAACCACTATTTTGATGCAACTCAGCCTAAGTGGACTAAGGAGGTAGATGTTAATTGTTTTCTAACTTCAAAATACAAGTACCTACTTAAAGTAGAAATGCAAACATGTTTCGTTCAAAATATTAGATTTGTTTATACATTTACCAGCATATTAGAGCATTAAAAGCAAGAAGCAGCTCTTATTTAAAATGCCGAATTAGATTAAACAGGAAAAGAGGAAATCAAATTAAAATTCTTTAAATCGAAATACATTTCCTTCCTTTATATTTGTGTTATTTATTCTCTCGTAGCGTTTCCCGTAAAAATATATTATGGAAACGAATGAAAACCTTATAAAATATTTATCTGCTGAAACGTGTCATCCATTTTGACTTTGTATATGCGTTATTTTACCTGAAATTATTGGCAGGATAAATATTCAAACAATAACTTTCGGATAAATCCGGGCTGATTAATGGTGGACACAGCGATGGCAAATTAAATGATTACCATAACGAAATCCAGTAAATTGCCATAAAGCGAGACATTCCCGAACTATCTCGCTCTGAAATAAATAATGAGACTCGTTACCGATATTTACGGTAATTGTTGCGGCATATTGTTATCAATTTATCAAAGAATCGAATCTTTATACCGATTAACTGGTGAGCTTAATTAAATACTGGTGTTAAAATTTTTAATTTTGTGTTTTCACTATCCAGTCCACGTCAGTAGAATATCTGCTGCAAAAGCACTGTCCCAGTAATTGAATTCCTAGCTTAGATAACATTTTTCAATGTGTGCTGTACTTAGTTAAATTCCTTTTAGCATTTATTGCTTTCTTCTACCAGCGGATTTAATCAACAATGGCGCACCAAAAAAAAAATCACCCATTAACAAATATACCTACTGCTTTTCCCAGTCAGAGTGTACATTGACGTATCAGTTGCTTCACCGCACCTGTGGAACGACGAGGTTTCCTCTTTCCCAATCCAGCGCAGCCCTGCCTGGATAAAACCTGAACCAGGCAGTAAAAACTTCAAAGCACCTAACTCGACACCTTTAAAGCTAAATAACACTAAATCCAAACAATGAACGCATCGCAGTTCCAAACTGTCCCGGGGAAAACTACGGCGAAATTTATTAATTAATGAAGACACACAACTAGAGTGCCAGAACATTCCCCAGCTTTAATTAACGGACTTGATAATTACCTGCTTCAGATAAAAACTCATTTGGTAATTACTCCTTTGAGCCGAGTTGTTTCTCGTTTATGACGGTACTCGAATAAATCGAGATAGCAGATGTCTCGCAGTTTTTATTCGTTAACTAATTACTTAGCGTTTCGGATTCCGCTCCAGGTTTAGGACTTTGGTCTGCTACCTTAGCGGAGTCAGAGATCTTGGAATCGAGTATTATTTTGGGTCAATTGTTAAAACGTCTTTTCACATTCGTACTTAGTCATAGCGTTCTTCTAAAGCGAATTTCTCTCAAACCCTCTCAAACCATGACAAATATGGCGTTACCGTTGAGTTTCAAAAAAGTTGATAAAGCACATTATTTTGCTTGAAAAAGTTTAATGCGTGTTTCCACCATCAATCCCTAATTTTTAAGTTAACACGAATTTAGTTTTCAAAGGGGTTACCTAAAAAGTAGGGATTGATAGTGAAAACGGACATGCTGTTACCTAAGTAATCATCGATGAAGTCGGTTCCTACTTAAACCTAACCACTTTCTGTAAAGCGTCACAATTTCACAAAATAATTACATGAATCGCAACTCTTTTAAACTAATTCTGTATCTAACATTTCAAAATAGCATCCACGTGAACAAATAAATTTATTTACAAGCGCAGACAGCGCTGTCATTTTTATAAACGTCAGCGGGTATCAGCACTGAACCCACTAGGCGCTGCAGGTTGCCCCACAACTGTCGGCCGAAGTGCGCCGAGTTGCCCCATTCATGCAGCATTGACCGACAGTACTGTGCACTGTGCAGCATGCAGTCAATGTTTTGTGATTGCTTTTACTTTGGAAGCGAGTTACGAAGACGGGATAGTCGAGTGACCCTCTCGCTCTCATTCTGATAGCTGCAGTACTTCTAAATGGAGTGCATTTGGAAATTATGAGACAATAAGACCCAACGATTGACACATTAGCAGTTAAGTATTACCAGTAATACTGACTATATTGTCATGATTTATCCATTAATTTTATAACATTTGGATAGACCAGTTTGTTGCTTCTTATACATTACATCATGTAAACATACCCAAAGAAAATGGGGCCCAGCTCAATATTAGAAGAATGTGTGCAGCTTAGCCGAGATAGGAAAGAAGAACGGTCACGCCCCATACAAAAAAAACCCAGACCCGACAGAAACGAGACATACCTCATTTTTTTTGTCATGTCTTAATTAGTTAAATTATATATTTTTTATATTCGAAATCTATGTATAACACCAACATTTCGATATCTTGTATAGTTTAGAAATAATCGAGTGAGATCACTTATCGTTCCATATGTATAACCACCCTGTATAATCCGGCTGTATCTCCAAGTCACCTAGATACATTCCATAGCAGCTATTTAGGTACATACATTTACCAATTTTGGTGATAAATAGGCATTTTGTATTAGTTTTTGTATGACGCCTGAACAAAAACAAAGGGTAATATTTTGGTGTTATACATAGATTTCGAATATAAAAAATATATAATTTAACTAATTAAGACATGACAAAAAAACTGAGGTATGTCTCGTTTCTGTCGGGTCTGGGTCACAGATGACCGTTCTTCTTTTATTAAAATGTAGCTCTTTTTCGGGGTACTTAAACAAACACGTCCAAAATACTTACTCTACCACATAGCTAATAGCTTGTTCTACCACCACATACCTTCACTTCCATTGCAGTTCCCCCTAAAAAGTTAAACCTGGGTCATTCCGATTGCGGTCAGAAACAGGTGTACACGAGTCTGACCCGTCCACGTTTCATTGAAAACGTCTACGTTTCATTGAAAACAGATAACGACGATGACTTTGTAGTTCGTGGAGCGAGTTTACAAAGTGCGACACAGACGCCCCAGATCTGAGCCAACCCGGCCGTCACCTGCGCCATTTGACACACTTGCAAATTATTGAATGCCATCGCATGTACTACATCCTAGAATTCTGCCCGCCACTAACCATATTTTCCCATCCCAACCACACCAATTTCAACCCTCTACCACACACAATAGAGCGCAAATGTGCGTGAAACTTGCCATTTTCAAATATCTCAAAACGTGGAATTCTGTGACCATTTATTGGAACTAGCGAAATATTTCCTGTAGTTGGGTTAAAGGACTATTATTAGGTTTGTGAGTACGAGTATCATACACGTTTTGGGAAAATGAATTTTCCAAGTAAGCTCACGCTGGGGAATTAGAATAATAACGACATTGACAGCTTTTGGTGCAAAACCATTTGTATAGGATTATTTATTTAGACGTTAGTCAAAGTCAAAATTTCTTTATTTGTTTGGACTAATAAATAGTTCTTACAAATCGTCATTTTGCTCTTAAGGAGCCTCTACATCTCTCATAATCTTTTTACCCTACCAGCGCTTCGAGACCAACATTTGGCAAGTNAGATGAAGTCGGTTCCTACTTAAACCTAACCACTTTCTATAAATTTGCGTCACAATTTCACAAAATAATTACATGAATCGCAACTCTTTTAAACTAATTCTGTATCTAACATTTCAAAATAGCATCTAGGTGAACAAATAATTTTATTTACAAGCGCAGACAGCGCTATCATTTTTATAAACGTCAGCGGGTATCAGCACCGAACCCGCTAGGCGCTGCAGGTTGCCCCACAACTGTCGGCCGAAGTTCGCCGAGTTGCCCCATTCATGCAGCATTGACCGACAGTACTGTGCAGCAATCACAAAATATTGACTGCATGATACCCTCAAAATCACAAAGATACCCTCTCGCTTTCGTTCTGATAGCTGCAGTACTTTTAAATGGAGTGCATTTGGAAATTATGAGACAATAAGACCTAAGGATGGACACTTTAGTAGTAAAAGTAATACTAAATTGACATGATTAAACCACTAATTTTATAACAGTTGAATTCCATCATCATAAACATACCTACCTAAATTTGAGAATGGGCACGGTTCCATAATGTAGAAGATTATGTGCAGCTTAGCTGACACAAAACATTATTTATTCCAATGTAGCTCCTTTTCGGGGTACTTAAACAAACACGTCCAAAATACTTAGTCTACTCTACCAGCACATACACTCCCATTGCAGTACCCCCCAAAAAAGTTAAACCTGGGTCATTTCGATTTCGGTCAAAAACAGGTGTACACGAGTCTGACCCGTCCACGTTTCATTGAAAACGTCTACGTTTCATTGAAAACAGATAACGACGGTGACTTTGTAGTTCATGGAGCGAGTTTACAAAGTGCGACACAGACGCCCCAGATCTGAGCCAACCCGGCCGTCACCTGCGCCATTTGACACACTTGCAAATTATTGAATGCCATCGCATGTACTACATCCTAGAATTCAGCTCGCCACTAACCATATTTTCCCATCCCAACCACACCAATTTCAACCCTCTACCCCACACAATAGAGCGCAAATGTGCGTGAAACTTGCCATTTTCAAATATCTCAAAACGTGGAATTCTGTGACCATTTATTGGAACTAGCGAAATATTTTCTGTAGTTGGGTTAAAGGACTATTATTAGGTTTGTGAGTATCATACACGTTTTGGGAAAATGAATTTTCCAAGTAAGCTCACGCTGGGGAATTAGAATAATAACGACATTGACTGCTTTTGGTGCATATGACGTCATAGATATGACGTTATAGTACAGTAAAATGTAGTAACACAAATGCGTAACGAAACTAACAAACACGCTGTGATCAATCTTAGTTAAATGTAGATCTGTGTTTGATTATTGTCACATAAAATGTGCAAAATATCTAATAAATTGTTATGGAAGTGTTGTGCAAGTGATGTCGCTGCTATATTTGATAATACGAGTAGGCACTCGTACTTAGTAGTTCCATTGCCCTCTTAGCAGTCCATAAAAATAAGTTTTAGTCAGTCAAAATAAAACCTAATTAACTTGAGTCAGAAACCCAATTATCTATTTGTTTGCTAAACAATTTCAATTTTGTAACAAACGCACAAACTTAATTTCGGGCTACCCACGCAGTAAAGTCACTGTAAATATTCATAGCTCCATTGCCTTCTCATCGCTACATAACATTTTCCACACCACTTTTGGGATCCGTATATTTTAGGGCAGGCCTTCTGAACTTTTTTCAGTCACTAAGCACTTTGATGTGAATATAAATTTGGTTAATTTATTACTTTTTGATTACAATCGTAGGGTAGAAGAAGCAACTGGACATAAAATATAATGTGAGTCTGCGATGTTTTCATATTAAATATTTTGTATGATTTCGTAACTAATTGGACGCCACGCGGCTCACTGGTGAGCCTCGAACAATAAAATTAATATTGTGTCTAGTGTCTCTGAAGTCAAAAGTAACATTGCAGTTCAGTTGTATTTTGTAAATTTGATTTACTTACTCAATATCCGATTCTCAGATACCACTAACGACATCTATTGGCAGGATTAGAAAGTATTTTCCAATGGTTGGCACTCATTGCTTTAAGGTGTTCGTATCGCTAAAGCACGCTAAAGAATAAATTTAAAATATTTTTTGTTAACACACATTTTTTGTTCAACATATTTCGATAATTCTATTTTGAATTTCACTGTTTTGGGAATTGTTTTGTGATATAGAATTTGACACCATTTGTCTATAACGCTGATGAAACGGTACTTACGCCGGAAATGAACGGAGCTTAATATTTTAATTAAGTAAGAAAAAAACACTACTAGTACATTTATGCATACTTACTTAGTCAATAAATGTGCCTACGTTTGAGCACCGCCTAAAGTTTCACTATAAAATTTTTCCTGTTTATTTTTGCAAAACAAAAAGGTTTCATGAGCATAATTCCAGCTGCAGTATGCCGCGTGACAGAGAAATTTAAAATGGAAATTGTACTTCACAATAACTTTTAATTGTAGCAAACACTTGGAAACTGGCCAAAGTGTTAGTTTTTCTAATAATCTTCTTACCACCTGAAATAGAGCTGTACNAACGACAATGACAGCTTTTGGTGCAAAACCATTTGTATAGGATTATTTATTTAGACGTTAGTCAAAGTCAAAGTTTCTTTATTTGTTTGGACTAATAAATATTTCTTACAAATCGTCATTTTGCTCTTAAGGAGCCTCTACATCTCTCATAATCTTTTTCCCCTACCAGCGCTTCGAGACCAACATTTGGCAAGTGCTGAGAAGAAGCGCCGCAACAAACTCAGTCACCACTGTCTGCCGGATAATATAAATAAATAGAAATAGTAGTAGTAGGTACATTCGATTCAGGAGCAGTTCACTGAATTTACCATGCATTTTTGTATGGTGTATCTTATAAGAATGGGTATACAAGTAATGATAGTAGACCAAATACGTAACGAAACTAACAAACAAGCTGTGATGAATCTTAGTTTTATGTTAAGTAGGTCTGTTTATGGTTAATGTCACATAGAAAGTGCAATCTATATCTAGTTATTGTTGTGCAAGTGATGCAGCTGGAATATCTGAATAATACGTAGGTACTCGTAGTAGTAGTACTCGTAGTAGTTCCATTGCCTCGTTAGCATTCCATAAAAAAGTCAGTCAGTCAAAGTAAAACCTAATTAACTTCAGTCAGAAACCCAATTATCTATTTGTTTGCTAAACAATTTCAATTTTGTAACAAACGCACAAACTTAATTTCGGGCTACCCCACGCAGTAAAGTCACTGTAAATATTCATGGCTCCATTGCCTTCTCATCGCTACATAACATTTTCCACACCACTTTTGGGATCCGTATATTTTAGGGCAGGCCTTCTGAACTTTTTTCAGTCACTAACCACTTTGATGTGAATATAATTTTGGATAATTTATTACATTTTGATTACAAAATTTTAGTCTTATGTTTTTTTGAGGAGGAGCCTGGCTCTCGTTACACAGGTTAACCTTATACGAGAGCGGCACATATCTTGTAATTGTAAAGTGTTTATTTAATAAAAGTATTTTCATTTTCATTTTCATTTTCATTTACAATCGTAGGGTAGAAGAAGTAACTGAACACAAAATATGAGTCTGCGATCTTATTGATTTCATAACACCGGTAAGCCTCGAACAATCTAGTTTCTATTGTATCTAGTTAGTATATCTGCAGTCAGTCAACTTGTAACATTGCAGTTCAGTTGTATTTTGTAAATTTCCTTACTCGATATCCGATTATCAGATACCACTAACGCCATCTATTGGCAGGATTAGAAAGTATTTTCTAATGGTTGGCGCTCATTGCTTTAAGGTGTTCGTATCGCTAAAGCACGCTAAAGAATAAATTTAAAATATTTTTTGTTAACACACATTTTTTGTTCAACATATTTGTATTTCGATAATTCTATTTTGAATTTCACTGTTTTGGGAATTGTTTTGTGATATAGATTTTGACACCACTTCAACGCTGATGAAACGGTACTTACGCCGGAAATGAACGGAGCTTAATATTTTAATTAAGTAAGAAAAAAACACTACTAGTACCTACATTTATGCATACTTACTTAGTCAATAAATGTGCCTACGTTTGAGCACCGCCTAAAGTTTCACTATAAAATTTTTCAAGTTTATTTTTTCAAAACAAAAAGGTTTCATGAGCATAATTCTAGCTGCAGTATGCCGCGTGACAGAGAAATTTAAAATGGAAATTGTACTTCACAATAACTTTTAATTGTAGCAAACACTTGGAAACTGGCCAAAACGTTAGTTTTTCTAATAATCTTCTTGCCACCTGAAATAAAGCTGTACAATAATGTTGTTTGGTTAATTGTAAGTTATTGGTGACAAACTTAACTATTCCGTGATCTTTTTCAATAGTTTGTGTTTCTTTACATAGGAAACCACTTTTCTATCACTAGGATAGAAAAATACATTATCGATTTAATAAATAAAATCGCTTATATTTAACTAAACTGCTAAGCTATCACCAAAAAAAATCTAAATCGAATATAGATTTATTTAAGCCTAGCACCAAATTTAACCCTTGCATCACTATCACAGCATTAGTCGTGAATTTCGTGATTCTTTCTCTGATCACAGTGTACCTGTTAACCACTCGACGGCAGAGGTGCCATCGCTAAGCACCGTCCAAATTAGTCGCCAGTCAGCCTTTAATTACCGCGCGTTGAGTCCGCGTAATGAGTCAATTTGACGACATGCGCGTCTAGCCATACTCGCACCGGTGGGAGACGCGAATCTAATTATATGATGCCATAATTAAGTTCAATGGGAAAGGCTTACGAAGTCAACATTAGATACATATACCTACCTACGAGTAAATTTTGTTAGGATAATATGTAAATAAATTATTTTCAACGTATTTACATAGATACATTACTTAATGCTCAAATGATTCATAGGATTCTGTATCTAAGTGATGTATATTATTATGCCACATCTGATGATGTCAGAGTCAGAAGAATGGCAAACATATCACGAAGACGCCTTTCATAAATAGACAATATTGCATAAAATGATAACCCTAGAAAGCTAGTGTCAAGCCTTAAGAGGTTAAGCGGCCACTCAAGAGGCTTACCTACGTCTGCCTGTGACAATGCTTTATAATAATATTATAGGTTTGAGTATTGTGATGTGAGACTATCGTTGTGGGAATAGAATCTTATACAATTCGTAGCTTGAGTTAAATCATAATATTTAGCTTTAGCTTGAGTTAAACAAATTGCAAAATATTACGGTAACAAATGAGAATCGTAACAGAATATTGCTTCCAACAAACACAATCAAAACCCCCACTTATGTAGCACGAAACAGACGGAATGACAATAGAAACTTAACCAATGGTCGCTCATCCTATGAGGCCGAAGTTACGACTGTGCCGTATCGGGCCGAGGTGTCCCAGCAAGTTGCGGGTCACATTATTGTCTTCGGCCGGAGTCCACGTCATGTATTATGAGGCGCAGTGACAATAGAAACTTATCCGGGAGCGGTCGGACAACTTGCTCGGTCAAGGTAAAGCTGCTGGATGTGACAGGTTTAAGGTATTTGTGTGATACCGATCTCTCATGAGGTTTCCTCACCTGAAGGAAGAAATTCGAAGCATCATTATGAAATTATATATCAATTTTAATCGTCAATGCCTAATGTTCGCTCACCGTCAGACTAATGGTGCTAGGTTGTGCTGGCCAGTTTTAAGGTCCTTGATCTGATCTGGTTCCTTGAATATGAAAGCAGGCACAGCAACATGGTATGGTCACAGGTCACAACAGGTACGGTTAGAAAGGTTATTATTATTATGGTATGGTTTTCTATTCACAAATAAAAACTTTATTTCTAAAGGTTACGTTTAACCCTTTATTTTGAGTTGGCCCTGTAAATAGTAAGTTCTTCTTTTCTTCTTCTTCAGGTAGACTTTTTCTCCTAGGATCCTTAATTACATTGCCTAATATAATTAGATTGCTGACCTGGTTTACCTACTTACCCCGTTTGCAATATACTAATCTAAGCCAGGCCATAAGTTTCCCGGATAGCCGCTCCGTGTTGCGGGATCACTGTAAACTGCGTCTTCTGGCACGTAGTCTCCATTCTAATCCAAACTTCAGCAACAGGCAAAGTTTTAACTAACGATATGGCCGCTTCCAGCGATCTACATCAAGCCCCCAGTTTACAAACTCGCTACTGTCGCGCTGTCTTAATTCAGTTCCAGTGTCGCGGCCCGCAGCGCTCCACAGCTTCGCATCCCTACAGTGGTTTAGGGCTCTTACACATAAACATGATATTATTATGACGACGTATCATAAACCTATGAAATCACAACATGGTATGACACACGCCATAACGACGATATGCGTCGATACGGTAAAAATTCTGATGTTTTTTGAAGAAGCAGTTGACTTGATAGCTATTGAAAACCACTCCACTACTGTGAAATGAAATTTCCTTCGATTGATCGTAATTTAAGTTTTACTAGCATTTTAATGGACGAAAGATTAGTTGCAACTTGAATTTTGGGTAGCTTCCTCCAAATCTACACTGTGTTTCTGTAGAAATACTTTTGTTAAACAGCTGTAGGACTTATTAAACTGTGACACGATCAACTGTACCCGGGTCCACTAGCGCCACCAGCGCGGCGACCGTTTAAAACACAACNAGCTGTACAATAATGTTGTTTGGTTAATTGTAAGTTATTGGTGACAAACTTAACTATTCCGTGATCTTTTTCAATAGTTTGTGTTTCTTTACATAGGAAACCACTTTTCTATCACTAGGATAGAAAAATACATTATCGATTTAATAAATAAAATCGCTTATATTTAACTAAACTGCTAAGCTATCACCAAAAAAAATCTAAATCGAATATAGATTTATTTAAGCCTAGCACCAAATTTAACCCTTGCATCACTATCACAGCATTAGTCGTGAATTTCGTGATTCTTTCTCTGATCACAGTGTACCTGTTAACCACTCGACGGCAGAGGTGCCATCGCTAAGCACCGTCCAAATTAGTCGCCAGTCAGCCTTTAATTACCGCGCGTTGAGTCCGCGTAATGAGTCAATTTGACGACATGCGCGTCTAGCCATACTCGCACCGGTGGGAGACGCGAATCTAATTATATGATGCCATAATTAAGTTCAATGGGAAAGGCTTACGAAGTCAACATTAGATACATATACCTACCTACAAGTAAATTTTGTTAGGATAATATGTAAATAAATTATTTTCAACGTATTTACATAGATACATTACTTAATGCTCAAATGATTCATAGGATTCTGTATCTAAGTGATGTATATTATTATGCCACATCTGATGATGTCAGAGTCAGAAGAATGGCAAACATATCACGAAGACGCCTTTCATAAATAGAGAATATTGCATAAAATGATAACCCTAGAAAGCTAGTGTCAAGCCTTAAGAGGTTAAGCGGCCACTCAAGAGGCTTACCTACGTCTGCCTGTGACAATGCTTTATAATAATATTATAGGTTTGAGTATTGTGATGTGAGACTATCGTTGTGGGAATAGAATCTTATACAATTCGTAGCTTGAGTTAAATCATAATATTTAGCTTTAGCTTGAGTTAAACAAATTGCAAAATATTACGGTAACAAATGAGAATCGTAACAGAATATTGCTTCCAACAAACACAATCAAAACCCCCACTTATGTAGCACGAAACAGACGGAATGACAATAGAAACTTAACCAATGGTCGCTCATCCTATGAGGCCGAAGTTACGACTGTGCCGTATCGGGCCGAGGTGTCCCAGCAAGTTGCGGGTCACATTATTGTCTTCGGCCGGAGTCCACGTCATGTATTATGAGGCGCAGTGACAATAGAAACTTATCCGGGAGCGGTCGGACAACTTGCTCGGTCAAGGTAAAGCTGCTGGATGTGACAGGTTTAAGGTATTTGTGTGATACCGATCTCTCATGAGGTTTCCTCACCTGAAGGAAGAAATTCGAAGCATCATTATGAAATTATATATCAATTTTAATCGTCAATGCCTAATGTTCGCTCACCGTCAGACTAATGGTGCTAGGTTGTGCTGGCCAGTTTTAAGGTCCTTGATCTGATCTGGTTCCTTGAATATGAAAGCAGGCACAGCAACATGGTATGGTCACAGGTCACAACAGGTACGGTTAGAAAGGTTATTATTATTATGGTATGGTTTTCTATTCACAAATAAAAACTTTATTTCTAAAGGTTACGTTTAACCCTTTATTTTGAGTTGGCCCTGTAAATAGTAAGTTCTTCTTTTCTTCTTCTTCAGGTAGACTTTTTCTCCTAGGATCCTTAATTACATTGCCTAATATAATTAGATTGCTGACCTGGTTTACCTACTTACCCCGTTTGCAATATACTAATCTAAGCCAGGCCATAAGTTTCCCGGATAGCCGCTCCGTGTTGCGGGATCACTGTAAACTGCGTCTTCTGGCACGTAGTCTCCATTCTAATCCAAACTTCAGCAACAGGCAAAGTTTTAACTAACGATATGGCCGCTTCCAGCGATCTACATCAAGCCCCCAGTTTACAAACTCGCTACTGTCGCGCTGTCTTAATTCAGTTCCAGTGTCGCGGCCCGCAGCGCTCCACAGCTTCGCATCCCTACAGTGGTTTAGGGCTCTTACACATAAACATGATATTATTATGACGACGTATCATAAACCTATGAAATCACAACATGGTATGACACACGCCATAACGACGATATGCGTCGATACGGTAAAAATTCTGATGTTTTTTGAAGAAGCAGTTGACTTGATAGCTATTGAAAACCACTCCACTACTGTGAAATGAAATTTCCTTCGATTGATCGTAATTTAAGTTTTACTAGCATTTTAATGGACGAAAGATTAGTTGCAACTTGAATTTTGGGTAGCTTCCTCCAAATCTACACTGTGTTTCTGTAGAAATACTTTTGTTAAACAGCTGTAGGACTTATTAAACTGTGACACGATCAACTGTACCCGGGTCCACTAGCGCCACCAGCGCGGCGACCGTTTAAAACACAACTTTTTCAATTATTCCACTTGCAGTTTATCGGATTCGATTCTTGCTTGCAAGTTATTTGATTTCCAAGGAATGCTCTGAGCACTTTCAAGTTTTATAGCGAGCTAACTTATGAAGCGATTAAGATGGAATTTAATACGCTCAAAGCATTCAGTGCGTGAAGCAGATAGTTTCAAAAGAATATCTCGGGGATTAAGACGGTTGAAGCGATTTCAATTATTCGAAATGTCCTTTAGACGGAATATTTAATTAAAGAGAATATTCTCTCTTAACAATGACTTTGTTAAGTGGCTTTTATATTTTCAGGGAACTACTTCAACTACTTCATACTCGTATTTATTCGACAGTTAAATTTATCTGTAGTTAATACGATTTTTCACTCTGAAATTTTGATAACATACTCGTTACTTACTTGTGTCCGTAGACCATATTTGTCAGACAAGTCGTAAGTCGCCAAATGAAATGTTGTAGATTGAAATCTTACCTTAAACGCTATGATTTGGTAGGTATGTATGGTATGTCACTAAAAGCGTGACACACACGCAGGAAAAGGAGGCGAATCATTAGGTATACGGTGGCAATTAGCACCAATTAACATAATATGGACTTCAACAGCAGTAGGGTTATCATACTTACAACTTCTACGTGTATCACCCCTTTTATTTAGTTTGTTCTTGCTAAACATCTTACCGGAAGGATGAAGATGAGAACTATGATAGAGCGGACAGAAAATGCCTGTTCAGTGCCCCGAACGCCTCCCGTTTTACGTAACTTCATTCGGGGAAAACAAGTTCTAACATTGTTCCCGAGCTTCAACATGAATTTCTTACATGGCACGAAGTCGGTTACAAGCTGTATAGCCTAGTCGCTGATGCACCTTAGCGTTTGTGTGCAGAGGTGATATTTGAACGCACCGACATGGAAATCGTTTCAGCTCGCTTCAAACGGGATGCCTGCATAGGGATGCGGCGATGTATCGAGCTATCGATAACATCAGTGGCGAAAATGCGAAATCTTAATATCGGATGACTTGTTCAAGTAAAAGAAGTGGGGAAATATCCATGTCGCTTTTGTGAAAGTCTCGCTCTTTCAGTAACCTTGTAAATACGTAATACCTACGTAAATAAACTAGGCTATGTAGGTTTTCTTACTCGGTTTACGGTCTGGGTTTACAGTCAGTCATTTATTCGTCTATAAAAATATTTTAGGAACACTAGCAGTAGGTGTGTGCATTATTTCTTTGGATATTCAAGGTCTTCCCAAACTTTTAGGGCATAAAGGAATGTTTTTACTGTGACGCCCTTGGGAATTTGCTATTTCTTGCAACATCTATGCGACAGCATAATCATAACATGCCTAAAAAATATTACCTAAACAGTTTATCGATATTGAGATGTTGCCTCCCTATGCCTGCATACCGACAAAATTGGGTTACTAGTGATATTTCCTGGAATATTCACGAACGGCATTAAGCGCCGACTTGAGCAGATAGTGGAGTAACTAAATGAGAAGCCACATTGTAAGAAACTACCTATGTCATTCTAATGTCTGGAAGTTTGTTAGAAAGATGTAACTAAATAAGTTATTACATGTGCAAATAATTTAAGTAACTACTTGTATTTATAACCATTTCTTGAGATAATACTGACATGAAAAGTTTTTTGGATGAGCTCAGGCTTATGAGGAGATCTATACGAAGACAATATACTCGTACTAAGTAGTTCGTACCACAATTTTTAAAAATCCTCCGAATAATTTTCACGCAAAACTTTAAAGCTTTACATTTGAATTCGTCGAAGAAATCACGCGAGGTTACTTACTCGACTATTCCGAAGTCACTTCTTTGGGCAAAGTCTATACGAGTAAGAGCTAAAGTGGATTCAGAAGGCCCAGGTCGCGCAACTGCCTATTATTTTCCAGACTTATTATGTAACTCAGAAAATATTAGAAGACTTTAAGTCCTACACTGGTGGATTCTGGATTACTTTGATCCACATGCCAGAGAGTGTGTGAAAGTCAAAAGAGAACTCAATGAAAAATGTACCTTATCATTTATGAACCCCACAAGCTTCCAGCATTGCCGTAGTAGTTACGTAAATAAAATAAACCGTACACACTCATCAAAAACGTGAACTCGCACTAATCCCTCTGTCGTTCCCTTTTTGTGGAACGAGAAGTCAGTATGCGGCGAATGCGGCGATATTAAAAATGTTTCCGAATGCAACAAAAATTCGATTCGCAAGTTGTCGAAGTTCGCGCGAGTCACGTCGCAAGTTCGAATGTTACTAGGTACAGTCGCCAGCAACATTTTGGTTGTGAAATAGTACCAATTACAACTACACAAGATGCATCAATGTTTTACTTAATGTGATGTCTTCAGTAGTATGTACCTCATCATAATCTAAATTAGCGTAGGTACGTGACGAGCAGAGAATTTTG
Organism: Ostrinia furnacalis; assembly: GCF_004193835.3. NCBI lineage: Eukaryota > Metazoa > Arthropoda > Insecta > Lepidoptera > Crambidae > Ostrinia > Ostrinia furnacalis. The sequence goes on from NW_021135343.1 coordinate 49,444, forward strand.
TTAAACAAGCTACTAATACAGTCACTTCGTTTGCTACGTTGAATATTTTTAAAATTGGTGGAAAGAAGTAGCTACTTAAGTTAATTCTGCTCGAAATACACAAAGATCCAGCCAGAGTTAACTCACTACTAACCGAAGTGCAAGTCACGGAGTCTGTTGTCTGGGAACCGAAAACTATTTAGGTATGACTTTGGATGAAGCTTGAGTTGGTGGTTGACCTATATGGGTAAGTTTTACCTACAGGGTATCGACCAAAACATCATTAGTAGTACACGTACCTACAAGTACAATCATTACCAGAAAAGCTGTCCTGCTATGATAGGACTTAAACTCTCAGTCCTGAGCTTTATACATTAAAATAAATACATAGTTTAAATTTGAACTTACTCAAAACCACAGAACGTGCTCAGGCGAGGGCCTGAAGATTTTACTGCAGACTGGCCGCAATGGGTTCGTGACGGAATAACGCCTTAGCTAGATACTTTTGTTTGCATAAAAATAAGAAAATAGCTCCTTCACTTTCAATTTTAAATTGGACAAAGAGGGAACTGAAATAGCCTTTACCTTCAATACTTTGGTGTAATAGGTAGTAGTTAGGGGAAGGGGGGGCATAGTGGAGTACTTAACTTCAATCGAAAAAATAAAAAGAACCAGATAAGTTACGAAGACTAGTTTTAATCGAAATGATACTACAAGTATTATATTACAGATAACTCTAAAAAATTTACGAATTATTGACTACTTTGGCATAAAATAAGTTTTTTTTATAGTCTATAATTTTCCGCTTTGCCCTTATCACAAGGGCAAAGTGGAATTGCACTTTGGGCAAAGTGAAAAAGGCACTTATTAAGCGTTTATCTACTATATTTGAGCATTTTGCTAATGAGGTCAATTAAATGAAATAACATAAACAACTTATTTAGTAATTAGGAACTGTTTTAGGCCATAAAAAACCTTGTCCCTTACTACTGCAAGATCATATATTTTTTGCTCCAGTTTTTTTGAAAAATACTGGACGAAACCTATCAATCTTCTTCGATGCATCACCAGATTTCAAATGACAATGAAGATTTCCAATTAGGATACCTACCATATTTTTTGATGCCGAACTAATCGTAGTAAGACTCGCTTCCTCCATCGCTCTTCTCATTTCATCTTCTCTCCATGAGCCTTGGTTCGTTTTACTTTTGTAATAATTATGAACCATCTGAAAAAACAAATTAAATATTTCTATGTGGGAATCATTCCACTTTGCCCCCTTGTAATTTTTTCCACTTTGCCTTTTTGATAATAATTACAGTTTTCAATTGATAACTAAGAAAGTATTAAAATTTGTTTAATCTACAAATTGTCAAAGGAATCTATGATAAACAGATATTAGATTTAAATAATAAAAATACCATCACTACTCACTTTTCACAATAATATCCAGTCTCCAAAATCCTTGAATTTCGTAAGAAAGTCACTCGATCTACATCGCGTAGTCATGTAGCCTGCTCGGTGGCGCTAGCCGGACTGATTTTGGTCAATGACCTTGGTCGGCCCTGTGCTTGGCTTACGTGAAGCACGAGTGCCGTTGGGTGAAAGAGTGTTGGTAAAATCAAATTTTTCGCTTTGCCCACCCCTTCCACTATGCCCCCCTCTCCTTACTCCGTGACCATGGCGCTTGCAACAGTGGCAAAATATCCGAAACTCAAAATTAAGGTACATGGTAATCCCGTAAATAATAATTATTATGTTAGTGACCCGAAAGGACGATGGAGCGTGCTATGCTCGGAGTTTCCCTGCGTGATCGAATCAGAAATGAGGAGATCCGCAGGAGAACCAGAGCGAGTGACATAGCCCGCAGAATCGCTAAAATCAAGTGGTCAAAGTCAAAAGTCAAAATTTCTTTATTTGTTTGGACTAATAAATAGTTCTTACAAATCGTCATTTTGCTCTTAAGGAGCCTCTACATGTCTCATAATCTTTTTACCCTACCAGCGCTTCGAGACCAACATTTGGCAAGTGCTGAGAAGAAGCGCCGCAACAAACTCAGTCACCACTGTCTGCCGGTTAATATAAATAAATAGAAATAGTAGTAGTAGTAGTAGTGGTAGTGGGCGGGGCACATAGCTCGTAGAGCTGATGGTCGCTGGGGCGGGAAATTTCTTGAGTGGCGACCACGAGCCAGAAGACGTAGCATGGGCAGGCCTCCCACTAGGTTGACCGACGATCTGGTGAAGGTCGCGGAAGGTGCCTGGATGCGAGCAGCGCAAAACCGGTCTTTGTGGAAATCCTTGGGGGCCTTTGTCCAGCAGTGGACGTCTTTCGGGTGAAACGAACGAACGCACGATGTTAGTGACCATGAAAGTTTAAAACAATATAAAGTAGTAAGTAATTGCTTTTAGTAGGAGCGACTTCAACACCACCTGAATACACAGTTGTGAAATTGTGTTTCTATTTTCTAGTTTGTGTTCTCTGTATTACAGTTAAATAATAAAACACTTGAAAGGTTAAGTTCCCCCTAAATACACCCATTGATAAACATATAGCCGGCCGCAGTATATCGTAAAAAGCGAATGATATCTCTCGCGGACAGCAGATAACTCCGAGATTATGTTAAATGGGGGCCATGGCGGTCCGCGGATCCGATCCGCCACTTATAAAACATAGTCGGGCTCGCGCGCCATTACCGGAGGTCACTTTACCGGATCGCCCGGCTAAATCCGGTAAGTGGCGCACGATGCTCAGATAAATCCCCATATTATTGTTATTGCCCTCCCCGAGGATCCAGACCTCCTTTGTATACGAGCGTCTCGTGCTATTATAATCTGTTTTTCCGTTCGTATTTCCCAATATAGTGTAGATAACTGGTGAGGAATTGGTTTCCAATAAAAGGATTCTTATTTTTCGTTTTCACGCTAGTCCCTAAACAAATCTTTTTGTTCCCTCGCCGGGTGTACACTCGCCGATAAGAATATCGGAAATGTACAATAACGTCTTTATTCCAAGTAATATTATATCCCGACGAATCCCCGAATGAGTGTTCTCATTACTTGATTATTTCATTTGTGTTACGATATTCATATTTTCCTCCAAGTGTATGTGCTATTATTTGTCACGTAATTGACTGAAATTATATTTAATCACACAACAAATCTTTATAATACGGGATATATTATTATAAAATATTAAATACATGTTATGTAACACAGCGATCATGATTCACCGCATGCTTAATTTACGACACGTGACAGACTCGGGCGGGCGGCGGGAGGAGCTACTTCCGTGCGGCGAGCTTCTTCCGCAGCGACTCGGGCATGTCGGCGGGCGGCGGGCGCGGCATCTTCGTGTACACCTTGAAGGCGTCGTACACGAACCACTGCAGCCCCGTCAGCGTGCCGATCATCACGATGCGCGCCACCAGCCCCCGCCAGATGCCCACCATGCCCACCTCGTTGATGATCCCGCCGATCGTCGCGCTCGGGTCCTTGTTCAGCTTGGACACGATCGTGTCCGAGGGGTGCGACACGATCGCGCACAGCACGCCCGCGATGTAGCCGGCCGTGAACGTCAGCACCAGCTGCTCCGCCTTCGTGCACTCGGCCCTCGGTTTCGGCACCACATTCGCGTACAGGTACTCCAGCGTCTTCTCGAACGAGGAAAACTTCATCATGGTGTACGGCACCTGCCGGCCCCATAGAGGCGTCAGGCCTTTGTAGAACACGCCGAACCCTTCGGTCGCCATCATGTGCGGCATGGCCTTCCTCATCTGCGACGTGTAACCAGGTGTGGTCTGCATCCTCACTTTGGTCGCTTCGAACGGGCACAGGAGAATATCCGCGATCAACTCCGCGGAGGCTGACGCTGCCAAATACATGTATGTCCGGTAAAGGTACGCGGTTTCCTCATCAACCATTGTGGCGAATTTGTATTTGAAGTATTCGTAGCCGGAGAATTTAGCGGCGCCCTGGAGGGAGTAGCCGATGAGGGTGGGCGCCCAGCCCTTGACGAGGTTGGCCATGCCGCCCTCCTTGAAGGAGATGCCGAAGCCCTTGAAGATGGACTTGTACTTGGCGGGGTCGACCTGCAGGCGGCACTTGACGAGGTCGAGCGGCGTGACGAAGGTGTGCGTGGCGCCGCAAGCCACGGCGCCGCCCGCGCCGCACAGCATGAAGAACTTGTTGCTGAACATCTCGCACGAGAACTCCTCCTTGGGTTTGGCCATGTTGCTCGCGAGTGTACACTTCCGCGCCCAGAAACTGCTCGACCCTCCGCCCGCACCTTGCTATGGATGTCTTTTCCTATTGTGAAATTTTAAGCGTTAATTTGAATGTTTTTGCTTTCTTCTTTTGACGTACCACTTTGACATCAATTTTGCTCATCTTTCTACTGACATTGAAAGTCAAATCTCAAAGTGTAGGTTTAAGAAGAAATATTTTTGTTTATAGCTTTTCACTTCGAGCAGACAGAATTTGGAAACGTCATACACATATCATCACCGATTTAATTGAAAGTTTTTAGTATTCTTGGAAAGCGTTATTTACAATCACGTTGGTCAATTCTCTGAAATTACTTTATTATCAAATTGTTTTCTGACCATAACACAAATATTAATTTTGGTCACTTCAAACTAACCGAGCACTTAATTGCTCTTTATCAAAAGGTATTAAATAAATACAGCATTTATTTGAATTAAAAATTTATTAATTTTATTTTCATCCACCAACATACATTATCTTTATTCTGTAAGGTATTAATTAAGCCTAAATGTACTAGCATTTTATATTAATTTTTATTTTTGTATACACATATTTACAAAATTAAACAGCTCTATTGCATTCACTTTTGTACTTTCTACGAGCCAAAATATAATATTAAATTCAGCTTATGCAAATATAAAATAAATCTTCGAATGTACGCAGATTTTATCGCTACCTTAGACTTAAAATGAGAATAAAAATAAATAGGCTCTTAATAAATCTACGTATTTGTTACTTATGTTAAAACGAACACCTATACACTGGCTTTCAATGGCAAATGGTGATGCGAAACGTTAAACATAAAAATATCGATAATCGTATCGTACTCGTATTACATTCGATATTAAAATACATCTATTTGGTTGGACGATATTCGACGCTCTCTCGTCAATAACTAGTACATAATTATTATGCATTCAAACCTCACACAATTTAATACTGCCGACGAGATCGCCCCAGGCGGCCGGACTGCATGACTCGGAGGAACATGCCTTGAATATTTTGCGCCGACGCGGCCCGCTTAGTGATTCGATTAACCAACTTTAACATTTAGTCGTGAATTGACACAACTCGATTGTGCCAGTCTCTAAACTAAACTAACTTAAAACTTTATTATTCGCCATTTAATGAAAAGTTGAACTGGACTTTTTAAAATTGTTTATCGAAAATTAATGATGTTTTAACTTGGGTAGGTATTGCTATATTTTAACGTAGGTTTAGCTTTGTAGTGAAAGTTATTGTGATAAGAGAAGAAGATACACTAAATTAGTTTAGATAGACTCACATAGCGTTATCCGTTGGCCAAAAATATTCAAAGGCGACAAAAACCAGTCAATCGTTCCAGTGACACTTTCTTTTCATACGTAGTGTGACTAGCCTTATCGTCAAATATAAGAAACTTACATAAAATTCCTGTTAACTGACATTTTGTTCAGTTAATCTACCGATATGAGTGCGCGTGACTTAGCACAACACTATGGCAGTATGTTGTCGCTCAGTGACTGGATACATGGCAGTGATTACATAACACTCAATCCTTTTATTACCACTCCAATCATTATAATATTATTTACACAACATAAATCAACATCCTGCTTTTTGCGACGCCAACTAATATTAGTAACGACAGTAGATAATATTTTTGTTAAAATAGTTATGTCAGCAAAAAGCAAGATATTATTACACTCTGAAACATTTTTTTTTTCATATCGATAATATTACCGACTTCACAAGTGCATCTCTATAATTGAAAAATATATCAAATTACCAAGAGAAGTGTAGAGCGTTTCGTTTTGAATACTTACGAAGCTATTNTGGTCTTACCACTAGACCACAGAGGCGGTTGGTCCATAAGACTCCATCTGCGCTTACTTAGTGACGTGTGCAGGTAGTGCTGGCGTAGAGGACTCGATCCTCCTGGGCCACGGCTCTGGGGTGCAACGGCCGGAGACCAGCGAGCGGTGGCACATTCCCGTTCGATGATCTGAAATGGATATCAGTATCTTCATTTGACTTGGCATGGAAAAATAGTTAGGTTGAGACTTGAATGTCCGAAAGAAGACAGAGAAGGCAAATGGACAAAAAAGTCAAGATGATTGAAATAGATTTTCCTAGTACAACGAGCAGTGCTCTAACCATTCAGGGACTGGGTAGTCAATGCGAAAAAACGCTCAACGGTTGGAATGTGCAGCCCCCCTAGACAAAACGCACTTGTTGATCGAATCGAAAATCGAATCCGTCAAAACTCCATACAAAAAAGGGGCTTTTCGACCACTTTTCGACTGGTTTGCGATTATAATTTGCACTTTGTCTAGACCCACAGGTGTCAAAATGTCCATACGGACCGGCTGTTAGTGTGGCAGAAAGTATGAACGTCAAAAAGTCCCAGTGCCAAAATGTACATTATTACCATGGTTACAATGGTATAGTGACAAATGGTACACATCACAAAATACAAGTACAACAAAAGGTGTGATAGATAAAATGATCAACTGATATATTGTGCTCATGTATTCATGAGCACAATATATCATGAGCATAATTTATTAATTAATAAAATTAAATGTCAAAATGTTCAATGTTCTTGTAGTCTAGTCAATAAAGTTCTTTTTGGACATTTTTACCTTGACGCATTTAAACACGTGTTCACGTTAGCTATTATACAATAAGACGCTGGTTCAAATAAACCCGAAGACATTTTAACTTCAGATCATTTTAACCATTGCTCATTTCGACGTTCATACTTTTTGCCACACTAACAGCCAGTCCGTATGGACATTTTGACACCTGCACATTCCAACCGTTGAGCGTTTTTTCGCATTGACTACCCAGTCCCAGAATGGCAGACGACAGCACATGACGCTGAACACTGCAGTATCTTATGGAGTGACAATAGGTGCAATCTCCCTACATACCGATGCAAGCCGTCCCGTCGTCGCTGGGCTCGAAGCCGGCGTCGCAGTCGCAGGCGAAGCCGCCGTCGGTGTTGATGCACACGCCGGGCGAGCAGCGCTCCGGCCGCTCGGCGCACTCGTCGATGTCTTCGCACGCGTCGGGCGCGTCGTGAGGCGCTGACGTTCGCCGGTAACCTGCGAGAGAAACATTAGGACATCAAGCAACGTCTTATTTTATGCCTATGAGCAACCATAGGCGTTTAACCAAGACATCGTTTTAAATCAGATCAAGAGCGTTCAACCCTCAAACTGCGTCATGCGAACAAACAGCGTCGTGTCAGAAACTGGAGGTACCGAAGAGGACATCACTTCGCGCATTGCCAAGGCCAGAGCTACCTTCGCACAACTTCGCCCCATATGGCAGTCACGGAAATTGACCCGAAGTGAGGCGGGTCGTTACATTCCCTATAATATGGTCGAGTGAAGCGATGGCTGGTTCACACGTCATGTCTGTGAACAGGCGCTGCCTTCGGGGACTGGTCAAGACAAGATATACCTACCTTAATTTTTTTAACATAACAAGTAACAATCAACTTGACAGTGGCACGGCATTAAACATAAGTATACATATACAATTTATTTAAAACTACCACACGGTTTTGTTATGGTGCCTTGCTTTTCTCTCTAGAGTTTTCTTGCCTTGTCTCCTAAATAGTTTTATATCTGGCACTTAGCCAGAANTATTACCGACTTCACAAGTGCATCTCTATAATTGAAAAATATATCAAATTACCAAGAGAAGTGTAGAGCGTTTCGTTTTGAATACTTACGAAGCTATTTTCATAACCATTTCAGGAAGTTCCAGGAACAGTTCGTTTGTAAAAATATCATTTGATGGTTTAATACCAGAATGTATTTTTCACATGAACATTGCAAAACAAACATAGATGTTATTAGTAATTAGGAAACGTAAAAAAACAATATTTAGAGAACATAATTAACCAACTCGAGAAACGGTATTCTCTGAAATTACTAAGACGTTTTAAGACGCTTTTTAATTTCATTCCGTTCATTATGGATGTAATTTTATTAACAGTTACATAGCTATACTTATTTCTTCTGGGAAACTCAATTTACATATCTCCACAATATCCAAAAATAATACATGAATAAAACACTCTACAAATCTTTTCCTAATTACGAAAGATGAAAAGGTATATTTACATTGCTACGTGGAATGCGTAGATTACAGTGCTTCCACAAAAATATCGTATACTCCACGTCACGAAGCAACGAAAAAATACCTCTTCCAAAAAAAACCCCTCAAGAAACATCAACGTTTTCATTCTTACACAGCTTCACAAAACAAGTCTAGTATTGTATACCAGATACCGTATCAGCGTTTCGAAGGCGCGGGCGCAACTCGGACTGTGACGTAGAGACGTAGCGGCGCGGGCGCGAGAGGGGTAGATGAAGCGAGCGGGGAGAGGGCGGCGCGACGGGAACGCGGCCTCGACTGCGGGTAGACGAAGCGGGCTTCTAACTCCAGCTGTCGCTCTAGCTCTGTGTTTGACTTGAGGTGCCGGCGCATCCGTAGTGCCCACGCGCCGTCGCGCTTGTTGAGGATGAAGTCCTGGAAGATAATGATGAGTTGGTTTACTACCTTCTTTCTAAAAACTCTGTCCGGCCAAATCTAGAATATTCTTCTAGAAATAATGGAGGTGCTCATAAAAACTTTTTAAATCTGAAAAGGTACAACTAGCGCATATAAACTATTTATTTCAGGATACGAAGCCGAAGTAGGGGTTATGGTGGCAAAATATTGCCCTGAATATCCATTCAATAAGGAACTAAGGCAACTTCTGATCATTGGATAGCTCCTGAGCTGAGTATCCATCCGGGTGCTTCATTAAGGGGTGCAAACTTGCGAAAAAGACCGCAAAAAAGTAATTCCGTCTTGAATGTCAATCTTAGCGTTGCATTGAAAGGGTTCTGAAAATTCCATAAAGAAGAATCTGCCTCTTTGTCGTCGTCTATAGGTGATGAAGGTCTTAAAAAAGTATTGCCTAGACTCTACCTAGAGCAGTCTTTCCCAAAGTGGGCGATAACGCCCCCTTGTGGGCGCTGCAGGCTTAAAGGGGGGCGGTAGGAGACCCAGAAAAAAAAATCGGGACGTTGTGTAGAGGCTTGGGAGGCGTCATCTACTAGTCCTCCTAGACACCGACTGCGCTCGACTCTTGACTACTCTCTACTCACGGACATTGCCCGCGGGCGGCGTGACCGGAGGGAGCGGCGAGCGTTCGGCGAACGAACGAGCAATGTTCGGTTCGCGAGCGAACATCTAAGAAGACGATCCTGACGCACTCTCTTCAACGACTTTGCACAAAACGGTCTCGATTATATTGTAAATTTATACCGAATAGATAATTAATTTCATACAGTCCACTCTTTTCATTTATAAACTTCCACTACACTCACTATCGAAGTAACAACTACCAAAATGGGGGGCGCTAAAAAATATTTTATTCTCAAAGTGGGCAGTAGACTAAATAAGTTTGGGAACCGCTGACCTAGAGTGTCAATCCAAGCGTTTCATTCAAGAGGGTAAATGGTACAAATGATTACCTTGTCGTCGTCCCCATACGCGATGCGGTAGTGCGCACGCGCACTGCCCTCGGCGGGCACGAGGCGCAGCAGCGGCGCGCGGCCCCACGTCTGGCGCGCCGTCGCAGCGATCACGATCAGCTCCGCTTCGGGCTCCAGCAGCGAGCGGCGCCCTGACACATCATCATCATCATCAACAACAACAGCCCTTTACAGTCCACTGCTGGACTATGAGCCTCCTCCACTATGGTGGAGGGATTTGCCATAATCTCCACGCTTGGCAGGCGGGTTGGAGATCGCAGTTTAAAAGATTGATGTTTTTCAGAGAGCGCTGCTGCCCATTCTCTGTTTGTTGTGTAGTCCCTAAGTCGCCTCTTACGACACCCGCGGGAAGAGTAGGGGTTGGTGACAAATGTATTCTACTCTGCCGTCACCACACGCCCTGACACAAGTAAATGAAAATCAGTTAAAGACCCCGAGATCAGGAACAGCTCTGCTTCTGGCTCCAGCAGCGAGCGGCGCCCTGACACAAGTAAATGAAAATCAGTTAAAGACCCCGAAATTACGAACAGCTCTGCTTCTGGCTCCAGCAGCGAACGGCGCCCTGTCACGCAATTGGAAATCGGTTAGAGGGAGATCTAGCCCTCCAAACACATTCTTCATCTTTCGTGAAGGTTGTAACAAAGAGATTATTATCCTGGTGTCATTTTTTATGAACCGATATGGCTCAATCGACTGACAGACTGATGTGGAGGGGAGCAGGGCATCACATTTCATCAGGCAAAAACGATTTGCTATTAACAAAGTAGTACCATCGGCAACAGTGTTAACTATCCATTGCCTGTCATGTCGTCTCGTTCTATCGCAAAGAATCACCATTTGATGAGAACAAGAGCAAAAACGGAAATAGATAGTTAACAGTGTGGCCGTGTGTACGTGAGCGAGCTCTCTACATTTTGAACTGAATAGAATTAAAGTTTTATTGTGTGAGTGCTTACGACGCTGCACAGAGTAGTACAGTGAAATAACTTTACCAAAGCATATGGTCTATAATATTGCCTTTATAAGCATTGAATTGAAAGCTGTAAGATTTGAGAAGTAAATAACAAAAATATCCGAGACTTACGTCTGCTACGTCTCCTGCGTTTCCTTACGACTGTGGTGCCGTTGGCGAATACTAATGCTTCCTCGGGTGCTCTTCGTCTACGTCCGTTTATCTGCAGAAGAAACAAGATAAATATTTTTATTTTGACTCTCAATAAAATGACGATAAGAGCCCTTTTCAAAACCAGTGATGCCTCACCTTACAGCTGAAGCAGCCCTCGTTAGATACCAAGTCGCTTCCCGTCCCTCCAACCTTGTACTGGTTGCCGAGCGGGAAGACGGGCGCGTCTCCTATGTCATCGGGAGGCAACGCCGCATCCAGTGCGGTGAGACAATGACCAGCTCCGACCAGTCTGTAGCCGGTAGGGCAGCCGCACTCGAACGAGTCGCCGAGAGACTGGCAGCCGAATAAGCAGCTAGCGGTAGCACAGCCGCCTGCCAACTGAGGAAAAATATGAATAAGAATAAGAAGCGTTTATTTGCCAGAATACAGGTTATAAGGTTCTTACAAAAAATTTTTAGTACAAGTATTCAACCTGCATGCAGTTGAGTTCATGTTATCCGAAGGAATAAATACGAAACAATCATCAACCCTTTCGGTGTGACTGGTATGACATACGAGTAATATAAGGTTCGGTATAAAGTTGTGGAAGGGCAAGACTTTCTCTTCCTCCAAAAAAGTTCCCTCCCAATACTTGATAAGTCATCTCCAACCATCCTAAATTAGGGAAGATGACAGTCTGTCCTGGATATGCATCAAGCTGCACGAGTAACTTGGATTTTGTTTATTTCACTTATGTGTCTGACATGGCTCAATCTGATTCACAATTTAACATACCTTCAAAAACTTGGAATCATATTTTAAACTGGAAACACATAAGTTTTACGCTATGTGTAACCCATCACCAACCCAACCAAGAACAGTGGTTGGTGAACTGGACTCTTTCAATTTATAGTCTGGTCCGTGAGCACGTAGAATTTTGTCCAATGACCCTTAGCTACCCATCCTTATCGCTCGTAATTATGTTGCCAGTCGCACAGTCGCGACAGCAATATAATTACGCGCGAGCGATAAGGATGGGTAGCTAGGGGTCATTGGACAAAATTCTACGTGCTCACGGACCGGGCTTTAGATAAATCTGAATTCATGTTGGGAAGAAACTTTCCACTTGAGTTGAGTGCCACTGACCTGCAGGCACACGCCGTGCGCCGCGTCCCAGCCGTAGCCGGCGGGGCAGCCGCAGCGGTAGGCGCCCGCCACCGGGAAGCACGGCGAAGCGCCGCACGGGCCCGCCGCGCACGCGTCCACCGGCACGCAAGCGCCGCTCGCGCCACGTACGGAACCTAAAATAAAACAATTTTTGTTCAATTTTAATGCTTAAAATTACATTAAAAGTGAATGCTAATGTGGTTATGCAAAATAAACTATTGAGTATTGAGTAAAGAGCCCTTAAGGAACTCTTACGCCACCTTTTAGGCCTTACCAGCGCATTGAAACTAACAAATGGCAGCTGTTGAGTGAAGAAACTGGAACCTGATCTCATACATCAAAAAAATAACTGGAGTAGAATCACACATGGCAGACAATTTAGATTCATTTCAGTCGTAACAGCAAAGTTGCACGAGAGCCTGGGATGGGGTTGGCTACCAATACAAATACAAATACAAAAAATACAAAATTGTTTATTCAGAATCAGGTTTGAAAAAATAAATGCATAACATTCTGTATCCACTGAAACATGAACAATAATCTCCCACAAGGTAGGTTGATGCTCTCATAAATGTAGCAGGAATTCGCTGAATGGAGGCCGCTACCAACGCCGGGGCGATATGGAAATCATTGGGGGAGGCCTATGTTCAGCAGTGGACATCCTGTGGCTGAAATGATGATGATGACGATGATGATGAATTTCACCGGCCGGGCACTCGGCTGCCGGCGTAGTTGCGGCAGGGCGACTGGCAGCGGCCGTCCTCGCCTCGTCGCGGCCGGGCAGCTGTAAAGCAAGCAGTCTCACCAGCCGGGCAGCTGTAAAGCAAGCAGTCTCACCGGCCGGGCACTCGCAGCGGTAGCCGCCGGTCTCGTCGCGGCCGGGCAGCTGTAAGGCAAGCAGTCTCACCGGCAGGGCACTCGCAGCGGTAGCCGCCGGTCTCGTCGCGGCCGGGCAGCTGTAAGGCAAGCAGTCTCACCGGCAGGGCACTCGCAGCGGTAGCCCAAGGCGACTGGCAGCGGCCGTCCGCCTCGTCGCGCTGGGCAGCTGTAAGGCAACCAGTCTCACCGGCCGGGCACTCGCAGCGGTAGCCGCCGGCGTAGTTGCGGCAGGGCGACTGGCAGCGGCCGTCTGCACTCGTCGCGGCCGGGCAGCTGTAAGGCAACCAGTCTCACCGGCCGACTGGCAGCGGCCGTCTGCACACGTCGCGGCCGGGCAGCTGTAAGGCAACCAGTCTCACCGGCCGGGCACTCGCAGCGGTAGCGACGCCGGTCTCGTCGCGGCCGGGCAGCTGTAAGGCAACCAGTCTCACCGGCCGGGCACTCGCAGCGGTAGCCGCCGGCGTAGTTGCGGCAGGGCGACTGGCAGCGGCCGTCCTCGCACTCGTCGCGGCCGGGCAGCTGTAAGGCAACCAGTCTCACCGGCCGGGCACTCGCAGCGGTAGCCGCCGGCGTAGTTGCGGCAGGGCGACTGGCAGCGGCCGTCCTCGCACTCGTCGCGGCCGGGCAGCTGTAAGGCAACCAGTCTCACCGGCCGGGCACTCGCAGCGGTAGCCGCCGGCGTAGTTGCGGCAGGGCGACTGGCAGCGGCCGTCCTCGCACTCGTCGCGGTCGAGGCAGCGCGCGCCGGCCAGGTCCAGGCGGAAGCCGCGCGGGCACACGCAGCGGTACGAGCCCAGCAGGTTCACGCACTTGCCCGGCGCCGGGCATATGCCCTCCTCGTGGCATTCGTTCACATCTGCGAAAACAGTCAATAAGCAGTCTCCTTTTTGACAGTCTAATGCCCGTTTTCACCATCAATACCTAAGTTTTACGTGACCCCTATGGTAACACATAATATGAATTTTGTTGGTATAGGGGTCACTTAAAAAATAGGGATTGATGGTAAAAACGGGCATAACTCTAAAGAGTATGGATACAAGACTCCAAATACTATCTCTCTCTCTCTCGCTCGTTAGGTAGCTGTTTAGGCTGTATGGGCACTAGTAGCAGTAGCTACTGGCGTAGCTCCTGCAGAGCGACTGGCAGCTGCAGTTCTATAAGTCTAACCATTTTACTACTCTCGTATACTGACCTACGCAGGCATCTCCTCGCTTCTCATATCCCTCCTGGCAGGAGCACTCATAAGACCCATCGGTATTAGTGCAGGTCTGCTGACAAGTATGCGTGCCTCGTGCACACTCGTCCACGTCTTTGCAGTCGGCGTCGTCGTCGAGCTCGTAGCCGGCGCGGCAGGCGCACTCGTACGAGCCTTCGGTGTTGCGGCACACCTGTGCGCACGGCTTGGGTCGCTGTGCGCACTCGTCCACGTCCACGCAAACATCGCCCGCTGATTTGTAGCCGCGGCCGCATACGCAGCGGAAACTGGAAGAAAGAAAGAAAGAAAGAAAGAAAGAAAAATATTTTTATTTAGTCCTTAGACTACTTACAACAATATAATTACTAAGTAGTTAAATTTGAACCAAAATGGCAGCCACTCAGCATGTGCTATGCCCTAGGTCAAGACCTAGAGTATAACGCTGGTATTCTGTGGCAACCATATAAATCAAAATTCAGGCTTCAAAAGAATAATTATAATGAAGAAAAAATCATACGATACTACGCAACAAATAAACTGCCCCCTAGACAAGTGGCACTTTTTGATCGCTCTTCACTACAAGTAAAACGCCGTAGCTTAGGTCTTTCGAAATTACAACTGTCACATTTATCCACTTGTTGGGGGCTAGAGTCAAGACTGGTAGGTACCTACATTATTTAGTTACTTTTAGTCCAAAGTAAATGGAAATATAATAGTAGAGCTGATGGCTGTTGGGAAAGAAATAGTGACTGAGTTTCTTGCGCTGCTTCTTCTCAGCACTGGCCCATTTATTGTCCCGAAGCAGTGGTAGGGTTAATATTGGGACGTGTAAAAGTGCTTTTTAAAAGCCTATTTGCAAAAATAAATGAGTTTTTATGAGTTTTTTATGAGTTTTTATGAAAAGGTCTTCAGTTTACATCCAAGAAAAGGTCATAAAAAATAAATTATCACAACTCACCTGCCAATAGTGTTCACACATCTGCCCGGAGCGCAAAGTCCAGGCATGGCCGCACACTCGTCGACGTCTCCGAATATGTCCGGGAACCTGCCGTCCCCTCCGATGACTCCTCCGCCGTGTCCGCCTCCGATTTTGTGGTCGCTGCCGCCGCCGAAGCCGCCGCCGAAACCGCCGCCGCCGCCGCCGCTGCCGCCGCCGCCGCCGCCTCCGCCGAGGTTGGTGACCGTGCAGAGTTCAGCTCTCTCGGCGGTTCCGTGAGCGGGACACAGCTCGCATTCAGGACCCCAGGCCGCGCCGACAGTACAGCAACATTGAGCCCTGGAGAAAGTTTTTGGCGTCAGTCACTTAATAACTCAGAATATTTGAATCAGAACCTTTTTTTTTGTTTCTTTATCCACAACGAGGAAGCTCTTGACCTGATGGTAAGTGACGATCAGGCCGAAGGTGGAAGCGAGCTTCACCCGGAATCCTCAACCACGGAGGAACTGGCTATCTTACCTCTAACTGCCGGAACACAACAATGCTGTTAACATTGTTGTTATGGCGACAGACTTAGGTAAGATGGTGGTAGCTAGCCAGGCGGACTTAGAACAAGCCCTACCACCAACCAAACCGAATAGAAAAATCTGCCCCCAATGAGAATCGAACCCGGGACCTCTGCGTCTGAAGCAGGTGGTCTTACCACTAGACCACAGAGGCGGTTNAACAGTTATGTCAGCAAAAAGCAAGATATTATTACACTCTGAAACAATTTTTTTTTTCATATCGATAATTTTATCGACTTCACAAGTGCGTCTCTATAATTGAAAAATATATCAAATTACCAAGAGAAGTGTAGAGCGTTTCGTTTTGAATACTTACGAAGCTATTTTCATAACCATTTCAGGAAGTTCCAGGAACAGTTCGTTTGTAAAAATATCATTTGATGGTTTAATACCAGAATGTGTTTTTCACATGAACATCGCAAAACGAACATAGATGTTATTAGTAATTAGGAAACGTAAAAAAACAATATTTAGAGAACATAATTAACCAACTCGAGAAACGGTATTCTCTGAAATTACTAAGACGTTTTAAGACGCTTTAATTTCATTCCGTTCATTATGGATGTAATTTTATTAACAGTTACATAGCTATACTTATTTCTTCTGGGAAACTCAATTTACATATCTCCACAATATCCAAAAATAATACATGAATAAAACACTCTACAAATCTTTTCCTAATTACGAAAGATGAAAAGGTATATTTACATTGCTACATGGAATGCGTAGATTACAGTGATTCCACAAAAATATCGTATACTCCACGTCACGAAGCAACGTAAAAATACCTTCATCCAAAAATCCAAAAAACATCAACGTTTTCATTCTTACACAGCTTCACAAAACAAGTCGTGTCGTATACCAGATACCGTATCAGCGTTTCGAAGGCGCGGGCGCAACTCGGACTGTGACGTAGAGTCGTAGCGGCGCGGGCGCGAGAGGGGTGGATGAAGCGAGCGGGGAGAGGGCGGCGCGGCGCGAACGCGGCCTCGACTGCGGGTAGACGAAGCGGGCTTCTAATTCCAGCTGTCGCTCTAACTCTGTGTTTGACTTGAGGTGCCGGCGCATCCGTAGTGCCCACGCGCCGTCGCGCTTGTTGAGGATGAAGTCCTGGAAGGCAATGATGTATTTTAAATAATAAATAACCTTGGGTCTGAAGACTCGGTCCTGCCAAATCTAGAATCATCATCATTTCAGCCATAGGACGTCCACTGCTGAACATAGGCCTCCCCCAATGCTTTCTATGTTGATCGATTGGTAGCGGCCTGCGTCCAGAGCTTCCCTGCTACCTTTACGATGTCGGTCTAGAATATTCTTCTAGAAATGATGGACAGTAATCTGTTGCTCATAGAAACTCTTACACTGGCGTATTTCAGTCGAGGCATAAAAACCATTTCAGGAAACGAAGTAGAGAAACTAGGGTTTATGGTAATTTCAAAGGTGGAAAAATTGGTCTCGATTCTCAGCTGTGTTGTATTTAATTGGAACTTATGAAAGCTATTCTGTAGATCGTGGAAACGCCACCATTGGATGTACCGTCCTCGAGTGGCCCATGCCGGCTTCATTGAAGGAGGAAGTTTATTAATGACCTCAAAAACGTTTCACGCTTCGAGTGTCTATCCAAGCATCGCATTCGCATTTGAAGAATCCTATAAAGCTATAAAATGACTTCTTGGCGGGAATCTGAAGCGTCATGTTAGCGGTTTTGTTTTATTTCCTCAAATTCGTGTTTAGGTGACTATTAATGTGTGATAATGGTGGGTTATTAACCATTGAGTGTTCGTGAACGTGCATGAGTGTGGGCGAGTGAAGCAAAACAGTGCATCGTGATTCTTCGGGTTCTCTCAAGTTGTCCATAGGAGGTCTCAGTAAAGCACCACAACTTTACTAAGACTCAAAGGGTGGGAAGGGGTATCATCTATCATCCTTCATTATATCATTACTTGATCTCATTTTGTAACTCGTATCACTTATATAAACTTGAAAATGGCAAAAATCAAGTCGACGTCGACGTGTATTGCCAACATCATCAAAAAAGAAGAAGAAGAAAGCTATAAAAGAATCTGTTACCTTGTCGTCGTCCCCATACGCGATGCGGTAGTGCGCACGCGCACTGCCCTCGGCGGGCACGAGGCGCAGCAGCGGCGCGCGGCCCCACGTCTGGCGCGCCGTCGCTGAGATCACGATCAGCTCTGCTTCGGGCTCCAGCAGCGAGCGGCGCCCTGACACAAGTAAATGAAAATCAGTTAAAGACCCCGAGATCACGAGTAGCTCTGCTTCTGGCTCCAGCAGCGAACAGGGCCCTGACACTGCAAAACAAGTTAGAGACCTATCCCTTTAAGACACATGATACACCACAATGAGACCACTACGCTGGTGTTAAGCAACTGAACTAATTGAACTGACATAGCTAAAACGTACTGATGACCTAACTAGCTCGTCGAAGCACCTTTTTAGGGTTCCGTAGTTCTGACCTTATAGTTTCGATATGTCTGTCTGTCTGTCTGTCTGTCTGTCCGAGGTTTTTCTTGGAAACTATTGGCACTAGCTTGAGACAACCAGGAGTTGCTCTTGTACGTTCTGCTAAAAGATGACGCGTAAGCAACTATATTTTGAAAACTCATAGAATGAAAGTGAGATGCAAACGGCGCTGCACAGAGCAGTAGAGCAGTACAGTGAAATATTTTTACTTTAGCCTTGATAAAGGAATCAAATTGAAGACTGTGGTAGTAAATAACAAAAAATATCCAAGACTTACGTCTGCTGCGTCTCCTGCGTTTCCTTACGACTGTGGTGCCGTTGGCGAATACTAATGCTTCCTCGGGTGCTCTTCGTCTACGTCCATTTATCTGCAGAAGAAACAAGATATATTTTTATTTTGACTCTAAATAAAATGACGTTATGAGCCCTTTTCAAAACCAGTGATGCCTCACCTTACAGCTGAAGCAGCCTTCGTTAGATACCAAGTCGCTTCCCGTCCCTCCAACCTTGTACTGGTTGCCGAGCGGGAAGACCGGCGCGTCTCCTATGTCATCGGGAGGTAACGCCGCATCCAGTGCGGTCAAACAGTGGCCAGCTCCGACCAGTCTGTAGCCGGTGGGGCAGCCGCACTCGAACGAGTCGCCGAGAGACTGGCAGCCGAATAAGCAACTGGCGGTAGCGCAGCCGCCAGCCAACTAAGGAAAAATATGAGTTCATGTCATCTGAAGGAATAAATACGAAACAATCATCACCCTTTCGGTATGACATAATAATATAAGGTTGTGGAAGGGCTAGTTAGTTCTCTTCCTCCAAAAAAGGTCCCTCCCAATACTTGATAAGTCATCTCCAACCATCCTAGATCAGGGAAGATGACAGTCTGTCCTGGATATGCATCAAGCTGCACGAGTAACTTGGATTTTGTTTATTTCACTTATGTGTCTGACATGGCTCAATCTGATTGGCAATTTAACATACCTTCAAAAACTTGGAATCATATTTTAAACTGGAAACACATAAGTTTTCACGCTATGTGTAACCCATCACCAACCCAACCAAGAACAGTGGTTGGTGAACTGGACTCTTTCAATTTATAGACTGGTCCGTGAGCACGTAGAATTTTGTCTTCGAGCGATAAGGATGGGTAGCTAGGGGTCATTGGACAAAATTCTACGTGCTCACGGACCGGGCTTTAGATAAATCTGAATTCAAGTTGGGAAGAAACTTTCCATTGAGTTGAGTGCCACTGACCTGCAGGCACACGCCGTGCGCCGCGTCCCAGCCGTAGCCGGCGGGGCAGCCGCAGCGGTAGGCGCCCGCCACCGGGAAGCACGGCGAGGCGCCGCACGGGCCCGCCGCGCACGCGTCCACCGGCACGCACGCGCCGCTCGCGCCGCGCACGGAGCCTGAAATAAAACATTTTGATCAGTTTGAACCAGATTTGGATCTAAAACACTCTAAAATTATATGAAAGATCCCTTAAGGAACTCTTACGCCACCTTTTAGGCCTTACCAGCGCATTGAAACTACAAATGGCAGCTGTTGAGAAGAAACTGGAACCTGATCTCATACATCAAAAAAATAACTGGAGTAGAATAACAATTTAGATTAATTTCATTCGTAACAGCAAAGTTGCACGAGAGCCTGAGATGGGGTTGGCTACCAATAAATGCATAACTATCTATATCCACTGTTACATGAACAATAATCTCCCACAAAGTGGACCGACGACCTCATAAAGGTAGCAGGAAGGCGCTGGATGCAGGCCACTACCAGCCGGGCGATATGGAAATCATTGGGGAAGAGTACCTATTTAGCAGTAAACGACCGGTGGCTAAAATGATGATGATGATGATGATTCTCACCGGCTGGGCACTCGCAGCGGTAGCCGCCGGTCTCATCGCGGCCGGGCAGCTGTAAGGCACCCAGTCTCACCGGCCGGGCACTCGCAGCGGTAGCCGCCGGCCTCGTCGCGCCGGGCAGCTGTAAGGCAACCAGTCTCACCGGCCGGGCACTCGCAGCGGTAGCCGCCGGCGTAGTTGCGGCAGGGCGACTGGCAGCGGCCGTCCGCCTCGTCGCGGCCGGGCAGCTGTAAGGCAACCAGTCTCACCTGCCGGGCACTCGCAGCGGTAGCCGCCGGCGTAGTTGCGGCAGGGCGACTGGCAGCGGCCGTCCTCGCCTCGTCGCGGCCGGGCAGCTGTAAGGCAACCAGTCTCACCGGCCGGGCACTCGCAGCGGTAGCCGCCGGCGTAGTTGCGGCAGGGCGACTGGCAGCGGCCGTCCTCGCCTCGTCGCGGCCGGGCAGCTGTAAGGCAACCAGTCTCACCGGCCGGGCACTCGCAGCGGTAGCCGCCGGCGTAGTTGCGGCAGGGCGACTGGCAGCGGCCGTCCTCGCACTCGTCGCGGTCGAGGCAGCGCGCGCCGGCCAGGTCCAGCCGGAAGCCGCGCGGGCACACGCAGCGGTACGAGCCCAGCAGGTTCACGCACTTGCCCGGCGCCGGGCATATGCCCTCCTCGTGGCATTCGTTCACGTCTGCAAAAACAATACATGCCATAACTATGAAATATACTCAACTTCGTAATTATCAAAGTTAGTTCAAAGTTTCCTTTTTGATCTCTTTAGTCTGAAAAGTATGGATACAAGATCCACCAAGTCCAGGAGCTTGTCAGGCAGCTATAGGCTGCCACCGGCGTAGTTCCTGCTAAAGCCTGGTCCGTGAGCTCGTAGAATTTTGTCGCACACTCACTGCGGGCGCCCGTCGCATAGTCACGACAGCAATATAATTACGTGCGAGCGATAAGGATGGGTAGCTTGGGGTCATTGGACAAAATTCTACGTGCTCACGGACCAGGCTTTAGGCGACTGACAGTCTATCTATTCTAAAGGTCTAACAATATAACTGCTCTCGTATACTGACCTACGCAGGCATCTCCTCGCTTCTCATATCCCTCCTGGCAGGAGCACTCATAAGAACCATCCGTATTAGTACAGGTCTGCTGACAGGTATGCGTTCCGCGCGCACACTCGTCCACGTCTTTGCAGTCAGCGTCATCATCAAGTTCGTAGCCGGCGCGGCAGGCGCACTCGTACGAGCCTTCGGTGTTGCGGCACACCTGTGCGCACGGCTTGGGACGCTGTGCGCACTCGTCCACGTCCACGCAAACATCGCCCGCTGATTTGTAGCCGCGGCCGCATACGCAGCGGAAACTGGAAGATAGGATATAAATCAAAATTCAGGCTTCAAAAGAATAATTATAAGGAAGAAAAAAATCATACGATACTACGCAACAAATAAATTGCCCCCTAGACAAGTGGCACTTTTTGATCGCTCTTCACTACAAGTAAAACGCCGTAGCTAAGGTCTTTCGAAATAACTGTCTCATTTGTCCAGTGTCCACTTGTTGGGGGCTAGAGTCAAGACTGGTACATTATTTAGTTACTTTTAGTCCAAAGTAAATGGAAATAGAATAGTAGAGCTGATGGCTGTTGGGAAAGAAAAGTTCTTCAGTTGACATCCAAGAAAAGGTCATAAAAAATAAATTATCGCAACTCACCTGCCAATCGTGTTCACACATCTGCCCGGAGCGCAGAGTCCAGGCATGGCCGCACACTCGTCGACGTCTCCGAATATGTCCGGGAACCTGCCGTCCCCTCCGATGACTCCTCCGCCGTGTCCGCCTCCGATTTTGTGGTCGCTGCCGCCGCCGAAGCCGCCGCCGAAACTGCCGCCGCCGCCGCCGCTGCCGCCGCCTCCGCCGCCTCCGCCGAGGTTGGTGACCGTGCAGAGTTCAGCTCTCTCGGCAGTTCCGTGAGCGGGACACAGCTCGCATTCAGGACCCCAGGCCGCGCCGACAGTACAGCAACATTGAGCCCTTGAGAAAGTTTTTGGCGTCAGTCACTTAATAACTCAGAAAAGTGCTGTATTCTGACAGAATACGTCTGCCTTAGCATTTGTTACTATGGCACCAAAGCCGTAGCTCCACTGTGCGTCGAGTATTTGAGATTTAAAAGTCATCGACTATTCATACATTTTTTGTTCAAAATCAAAAGTGTCGGCCAATAAAAAAAAAGTGCTGTATTCTGACAGAATAAGTCCGCCTTAGCATTTGTTACTATGACACCAAAGCTGTAGCACCACTGTGCGTCGTAGTATTTAAGATCAAAGTCAGTCGTTTCATATATTTTTAGAACTTAAATACCACGATACACAGTGGTGCTACAGCTTTGGCGCCATAGTAATAAATGCTAAGGCGGACGTATTCTATCAGAATACAGCACTTTTATTTTTTGGCCGGCACTTTTGATTTTCGACCAAAATGGATGATGTCCTTTTGAATCAGAACCTTTTTTTTTGTTTCTTTATCCACAACGAGGAAGCTCTTGACCTGATGGTAAGTGACGATCAGGCCGAAGGTGGAAGCGAGCTTCACCCGGAATCCTCAACCACGGAGGAACTGGCTACCTTACCTCTAACTGCCGGAACACAACAATGCTGTTAACATTGTTGTTATGGCGACAGACTTAGGTAAGATGGTGGTAGCTAGCCATGCGGACTTAGAACAAGCCCTACCACCAACCAAATCGAACAGAAAAATCTGCCCCCAATGGGAATCGAACCCGGGACCTCTGCGTCTGAAGCAGGTGGTCTTACCACTAGACCACAAAGGCTTACTTAGTGACGTGTGCAGGTAGTGCTGGCGTAGATGACTCGATCCTCCTGGGCCACGGCTCTGGGGTGCAACGGCCGGAAACCAGCGAGCGGTGGCACATTCCCGTTCGATGATCTGAAAAGGATATCAGTATCTTTATTTGACTTGCCATGGAAAAATAAAGTTAGGTTGAGACTTAAATGTCCGGAAGAAGGCAGAGAAGGCAAATGGACTAAAAACGTCTGGAAGATTGAAATATTGAATTCGTTGCCTGCTGCTGTCTTTTCCGAAAACTATAATCCGGGCCTTTTCAAGGCGAGAGTGAATAGGCACTTACAGGGCAGAAATGTACCATCCTAGACTGCATCCCACTTAACATCAGGTGCGATTGTGGTCAAATACCTGCCTTGTTATGCATTAAAAAAATAGATTAACCTAGTACAACAAGCAGTGCTCTAACTTCTCTATGCAATCTTCGAAGTCTTCATACGAGTCAGAAGCGTTATTCGTGTGACGGTAGCTATTTATTGTACAGACGACAGCACATGACGCTGAACACTGCAGTATCTTATGGAGTGACAATAGATGCTATTTCCCAACGTACCGATGCAGGCCGTCCCGTCGTCGCTGGGCTCGAAGCCGGCGTCGCAGTCGCAGGCGAAGCCGCCGTCGGTGTTGATGCACACGCCGGGCGAGCAGCGCTCCGGCCGCTCGGCGCACTCGTCGATGTCCTCGCATGCGTCGGGCGCGTCGTGAGGCGCTGATGTGCGCCGGTAACCTGCGAGAGAAACATTAGGACATCAAGCAACGTCTTATTTTATGCCTATGAGCAACCATAGGCGTTTAACCAAGACATCGTCAAGACAAGAAATCAGATCAAGAGCGTTCAACCCTCAAACTGCGTCATGCGAACAAACAGCGTCGTGTCAGAAACTGGAGGTACCGAAGAGGACATCACTTCGCGCATTGCCAAGGCCAGAGCTACCTTCGCACAACTTCGCCCCATATGGCAGTCACGGAAATTGACCCGAAGGGTCAAGATCAAAATATTCGGGTCCAACGTTAAATCCGTTCTGCTCTATGGGTGTGAAACGTGGAAGGTCACCAAGGTTATCTCGCACCAGCTGCAGGGCTTCATCAACCGCTGCCTTCGCCGAATTCTCGGCATATACTGGCCCGAGAAAATCTCCAACGTCGAGCTATTGGAACGCTGCCACGAAATTCCGATCGACCAGCAGATCAAGCGCCGCAAGTGGAACTGGATTGGCCACACTCTCCAAAGGGACCCCGATCACATCCCTAAGCAGGCTCTGGATTGGAATCCCCAAGGAAAACGCAAACGTGGTCGACCCAGGCAAACTTGGCGGCGCACTGTAGCGGAAGAGGCGAAGAGGATCGGCAAGACCTGGAGCGAGATCAAGCGAGAAGCTCAAGACCGAACGAAAAGGAGGACTGTTGTGGACGCCCTCTGCCCCATCTAGGGGACATAGGACCATAAGTCAAGTCTTGACTCTGAGCTATCTTTGTTTACTGGTAACAAGTCAGCTGCTGTCAGCATTGCAGCTGATACCGCAGCAGAATAGCTGAGACTGAGTTTAATCATGTGCAGCGAAACGAGTTGTGTGCTTTGTGACAGATGAAATCACAATATGCGCAGATCTCATTCCCATCCATGCAAGTACCCAGGAACCAGCTTGACCACCAGTAACTAACCAGTTTTAGCCTTCAGGGTTAAGCTTTATTAAAACGGGTTCAAAGCTATAAGGATCTACTGAAGAAAGGTAATATTTGGAAGTTGTTTAGGTGTCAAAAGATGAATATTTGCGCCATCACTGACCTTCAGGGCACTTGCAGACGTAGGACCCAACAATATTTTCACACGCGTGCGGGCAGGGCGGGTCGGGCGCGGCGCACTCGTCGATGTCGCGGCAGTGCACGCCGTCAGCCGCCACCGTGTACCCGTACGGGCACGTGCAGCGGAACGAGCCCAGCGTGTTGTGGCAGCGGAACGAGCACGAGGCCCGGCCTTCTGCGCACTCGTCGATGTCCACGCATGTCTGTGAATGAAAGATTTGTCAGACTGCGTTGGGAGATATGAATTGTGGCTAAAGTTTTTGTTGTTTAGCACCAGCACTTCATAAGGTCACATCCAATATGACTGATCAACTAAAGAAGCAAAATTCAACATAGAAAAATATAGGGTTTGATGTAAGTGAGTACATTCAGATGATGTGGAGGGGGAGGAGATTAAAAGTGCAGTGCACTGCTAACGGACAACGATATATTTGTGTTTTGGCATTTGGCACTAGTGTGATAAAAAATCCACTAGCCAACGGCAACTTGGACAATATCGGTTCCTGTGAATCCTGTGACTGCGCTGCTAGTGCTAAATGCAAAAGATATTGGAGTCACTCCATCACCCTAGTAACTTGGAAAGCAACATAATCCAAAGGACTCACGTGCTCAGGTCCCTCCGTGAAGCCAAGGTTGCAAGTGCATTGGTATCCGCCGTCAGTATTGGTGCAGGTCCCGTTGCCACAAAACACACTCGTCGGCGTCGACGCACTTGCAGACGTAGGACCCGACGATATTCTCGCACGCGTGCGGGCAGGGCGGGTCGGGCGCGGCGCACTCGTCTATGTCCACGCATGTCTGTTAGTGAAGGATTTGAAGAAGAAGATGTTTCATCACTGACCTTCAGGGCACTTGCAGACGTAGGACCCGACGATATTCTCGCACGCGTGCTCGCGGCGCACTCGTCGATGTCCACGCATGTCTGTTAATGAAGGATTTGAAGAAGAAGATGTTTCGTCCCTGACCTTCAGGACACTTGCAGACGTACGAGCCGACGATATTCTCGCACGCGTGCGGGCAGGGCGGGTCGGGCGCGGCGCACTCGTCGATGTCCACGCATGTCTGTTAATGAAGGATTTAAAGAAGATGTTTCGTCACTGACCTTCAGGGCACTTGCAGACGTACGAGCCGACGATGTTCTCGCACGCGTGCTCGCGGCGCACTCGTCGATGTCCACGCATGTCTGTTAATGGAGGTTTTAAGAAGAAGATATTTCGTCACTGACCTTCAGGACACTTGCAGACGTACGAGCCGACGATATTCTCGCACGCGTGCGGGCAGGGCGGGTCGGGCGCGGCGCACTCGTCGATGTCGCGGCAGTGCACGCCGTCGGCCGCCACCGTGTACCCGTACGGGCACGTGCAGCGGAACGAGCCCAGCGTGTTGTGGCAGCGGAACGAGCACGAGGCCCGGCCTTCTGCGCACTCGTCGATGTCCACGCATGTCTGCGAATGAAAGATTTGTCAGACTAAAAAACTCAGTAAAACTCATTTATTTCTGTAAATAGGCTTATAAAAAGCACTTTTACACGTCCCAGTATTAACCCTACCACTGCTTCAGGACAATAAATAAATGGGCCAGTGCTGAGAAGAAGCAGCGCAAGAAACTCAGTCACTATTGTCAGCCTCTTTTGCAAAGGTTTACAGGCTTTCAAATGTACAAAGTTATAAATATTTATGCGAGCTAGGCAGTAACGCATCCCAAACATTTTTATCTTTTAAATAATCATCGACTTTATAGTAGCCCTTTTTCATTAAGGTACTTTTAATTATGTGCTTTGAATTTATGAATGGGTAGTTCTACAACAGTTTGTGGTAATTTGTTAAAGAATTTAATACATTTTCCCATAAATGAATTACCAATCTTAGGCACTATATGACTCTATTGGGAAATATGAATTGTGGCAAAAGTTTTTGTTGATTAGCACCAGCACTTCATAAGGTCACATCCAATATGACTGATCAACTAAAGAAGCAAAATTCAACATTGAAAAATATAGGGTTTGATGTAAGTGAGTACATTCAGATGATGTGGAGGGGGAGGAGATTAAAAGTGCAGTGCACTGCTAACGGACAACGATATATTTGTGTTTTGGCATTTGGCACTAGTGTGATAAAAAATCCACTAGCCAACGGCAACTTGGACAATATCGGTTCCTGTGAATCCTGTGACTGCGCTGCTAGTGCTAAATGCAAAAGATATTGGAGTCACTCCATCACCCTAGTAACTTGGAAAGCAACATAATCCAAAGGACTCACGTGATCAGGTCCCTCCGTGAAGCCAAGGTTGCAAGTGCATTGGTATCCGCCGTCAGCATTGGTGCAGGTCCCGTTGCCACAAAACAAACTCGTCGGCGTCGACGTAGGTCAGTGCGGCCGCGTCGAGAATGTAGCCGTCGGGGCACTCGCAGCGGAATGAGCCGTCCGTGCTCACGAGCAAAGGAGACAAGGTACCTAACCAACATTAATGGACTCACGTGTTCAGGTCCCTCCGTGAAGCCAAGGTTACACGTGCACTGATACCCTCAAAGTGTTGGTGCAGGTCCCGTTGGCGCGCACTCGTCGGCGTCGACGTAGGTCAGTGCGACCGCGTCGAGAATGTAGCCGTCGGCGCACTTGCAGCGGAACGAGCCATCCGTGCTCATGAGCAAAAGAGACAAGGTACCTAACCAACATTAATGGACTCACGTGTTCAGGTCCCTCCGTGAAGCCAAGGTTGCAGTGCACTGGTATCCACCATCAGTATTGGTGCAGGTCCCGTTGGCGCGCACTCGTCAGCGTCAACGAAAGTCAGCGCGGCCGCGTCGAGAATGTAGCCGTCGGCGCACTCGCAGCGGAAGGAACCATCCGTGTTTACGAGCGAAGGATACAACATAACAAACATAATTGACTCACGTGTTCAGGTCCCTCCGTGAAGCCAAGGTTGCAAGTGCACTGGTATCCGCCATCAGTATTAGTGCAGGTCCCGTTGCCGCAGATGCGCGGATCGAGCGCGCACTCGTCGGCGTCGACGCACGTCAGCGCGGCTGCGTCGAGAATGTAGCCGTCGGCGCACTCGCAGCTGAACGAGCCGTCCGTGCTCATGAGCAAAGGAGACAAGGTAAACAACATAATGGACTCACGTGTTCAGGCCCCTCCGTGAAGCCAAGGTTGCAAGTGCACTGGTATCCGCCATCAGTGTTGGAGCAGGTCCCGTTGCCACAGATGCGCGGGTCGAGCGCGCATTCGTCGGCGTCGACGCACGTCAGGGCGGCCGCGTCGAGAATGTAGCCGTCGGCGCACTCGCAGCGGAATGAGCCGTCCGTGCTCACGAGCAAAGGAGACAAGGTACCTAACCAACATTAATGGACTCACGTGTTCAGGTCCCTCCGTGAAGCCAAGGTTGCAAGTGCGCTGGTACCCTCCATCAGTATTAGTGCAGGTGCCGTTGCCACAAATGTAGCCATCGGCGCACTCGCAGCGGAACGAGCCGTCCTTATTCACGAGCAAAGGATACAGTATAACCAACACAATGGGCTCACGTGTCCAGGTCCCTCCGTGAAGCCAAGGTTGCAGTGCACTGGTATCCACCATCATTATTGGTGCAGGTCTCGTTGGCGCGCACTCGTCAGCGTCAACGAAAGTCAGCAAGGCCGCGTCAAGAATGTAGCTGTCGGGGCACTCACAGCTGAACGAGCCGTCCGTGCTCATGAGCAAAGGAGACAAGGTACCTAACCAACATTAATGGACTCACGTGCTCAGGTCCCTCCGTGAAGCCAAGGTTGCAAGTGCACTGGTATCCTCCATCAGTGTTAGTGGAGGTCCCGTTGCCACAAATGCGTGGGTCGAGCGCGCACTCGTTGGCGTCGACGCACGTCAGCGCGGCCGCGTCGAGAATGTAGCCGTCGGCGCACTCGCAGCGGAACGAGCCGTCCGTGCTCACGAGCAAAAGATACAAGGTAAACAACATAATGGACTCACGTGTTCAGGCCCCTCCGTGAAGCCAAGGTTGCAAGTACACTGGTATCCGCCATCAGTGTTGGTGCAGGTCCCGTTGCCACAAATGCGTGGGTCGAGCGCGCACTCGTCGGCGTCGACGCACGTCAGCGCGGCCGCGTCGAGAATGTAGCCGTCGGCGCACTCGCAGCGGAAAGAGCCGTCAGTATTCACGCAGCGACCGCCGCGGCACACGTCGGGACGCACTTTGCATTCGTCCAGATCCTGCAAATTAGGGTCATCATCATCAGGTCAATTAGTCTCCACTACAGGAGCACGACTCCCTCTAATTTTCCAGAGGCTAGAGGATTTAGCCTATACTCCTCATGTGCATTATGGTAGGCATAAAAACATCGACTTTATCATGATAAACACTCTCGGAGTTACAGTTTTAATAAGAACGATTTAATCTCAAGGAACAAACGGCTGAAAGCTGAACAGTCATACTTTTTGGAGAAATATACAGTGTGTCCGGGCTTGTAGTGATCAAACTTTAAGGGCGAAATCTTGGGACAATTTTATCGATAAAAGTACTTCAAATTTGGGACTTGACCCATTTATCGCAAAATTACAAGGATTTAAGTTTTTAATTTTTAGTTTTCACCTCTTCTTTCAAAAACAAGTGAAAGCGTGGGTAGCTTAAAATTAATAAGCAAATATTTTGTATCATGCGATAGCCAATAAAATTATCTATTAGTAGAACTCGAAAACTGACACAAGTTTCATGCATTTTATGGGAGTAAGAATGGATTTAATTAGAAAAATACATTATTTTTTTTCACTTCTTTTTCAGTTATTTTCCAACACAAGAAAAACCAGGTCGTCAAGGTATGTTTTATTTGCATTGTATTCTTAGTGTTTGAGCTATTCTACAAAACGAATGTAAATTTATTAGTCTACGTCTATTAGTTTCGACGTAATTGTTGAACAAAGATACCCCTTCCCAGCGGTTTCCATAGCGCACGCGGCATGCGAAAATGCACTGCCTGAAAGAATCACACAACCTATTCCGATTACATACTAGCCGCGCTGGGAAGGGGTATCTTTGTTCAACAATTACGTCGAAACTAATAGACGTAGACCAATAAATATACATTTGTTTTGTAGAATAGCTCAAATACTAATAATACAATGCAAATAAAACATACCTTGACGACCTGGTTTTTCTTGTGTTGGAAAATAACTGAAAAAGAAGTGAAAAAAATCATGTATTTTTCTAATTATGTAAATCCATTCTTACTCCCATAAAATGTATGAAACTTGTATCTGTTTTCTACTTCTACTAATACATAATGTTATTGGCTATCGCATGATATAAAATATTTGCTTATTAATGTTAAGCTACCCACGCTTTCACTTGTTTTTGAAGGAAGAGGTGAAAACTAAATATTAAAAACTTAAATCCTTGTAATTTTGCGATAAATGGGTCAAGTATTTTCGTCGATAAAATTGTCTTTAGATTACGCCCTTAAAGTTTGATCACTACATGCCCGGACACACTGTATATTTCAACGCACAATCATACGTATACGTATTCATTTACACCCATTACCAGAACGAAAATTTAAAATCGGATCATAAATCCCCAACATAAAAGGGAAGCTTAAAGAGGGCAAGGTATTTTATCTTTATTCATTAAAAACACACGACATTAAATTGGGACGCGCGCGCATTTCGCCGTCCCTTATTGAAAGCCTCTCGATCGGGACATATCCCTCCATTCCCTCCAAATGATTTCCTTTGAGCCTGGAATTACGGTTGTTCTGTCGACAGCGATACAGATGCTAATTAATGTCAATGAGCGTACCCGGAATCTCAACGCAGAATTTTCGGTAACTACTTATACTTAGTATGCGTATAATTTATGACTTTAGCGATAGCGTTAACCATCTTCAATCATTTCGTTATACCTAACATTCTAAAGGGCAGTTTAGTTAGTTTTGCTGGCGCGAGTCTAAGGCAGTTTAAAAGTGTTTATAAGTGCCACTTGTGGTCTAAGGGCTGATTTTTCAACAGTCAGATAACTTTTAACTGAAGAATAAGTTTGGCACATTGACAGTTTCAGTATGGGAAATATGTCAAAATGACAAGTTTATTCCTCAATTAAAAGTTATCCGACGATTGAAAAATCAGCCCTAAACTGAATAAATATTTTTGATTTTGATTTTTGATTTTGATTTTATTGTTAGGCATGAATCCTGAGCTTAGACAATGAATGAAAAATATTACCTGTGTCATATTAGGACGTCCCATGCCACCTTGGCAGATGCGCAGGAATTCCGGAGATTCCGGTGCAGGACAGCGCTCACAATAAGTACCCCAAGCAGCACCTAAAATTAAGTGTGTAGTTCAGGTACAAAATACTAAAGATAAGCCTGTTATTTAAATATAAAAGGTTTGACTAATAATATTGTTTGAAACACATTGCAATGTGTATGTCTTATGACTTGAGAATTGAAATGCTCCAAAGCAAAAGCGGCATGATGTGACACGATGCTGCTCCATGTATCCAGTTTCAAACTAGCATCTAGGCATAGCCAGAAAGTACAACAGCTTGTGTCACTCTCGTCCTCCTCAAATCATCGGATTGCGTTTCTCACTAACGTGTTGAGTGCGCCACAGACAGTCGCCAAACATGGACGTACCATCGCTTTGATGGAACTAAGTCAAACATCTGACCTAAAAACTGACTTGCCTAGGCCAGAAACTGGATAAGACTTATCCCCCTCCTAACATCGCCACATACCATTCTACCTACAATTTCCACCCTTGGATTTGACCCAGAGCATACGTACTGAAATTTGAACTCTATAGTAAGGGCATACGTACCTTCCGAGCAGCAGCACTCGGGTCGCGAGAGGCGCAGCGGGCGCGCGCGGTGGCAGCGGCCGCCACTCCACTCGTCGAAACACATCTCAGTGCGTTCATCTACGCACAGAGCAGCTGCTTTGTCAAAGCGCCAGCCCACGGGGCAGTCGCACACGTATCTGATATAAGATAAAACAACGTTTTATAAACAGACAAAAAAGAACAGCATTTCAACTGTGCTTTATGCTTCGTCGTTTCAGCCGAAAGACGTCCACTGCTGGACAAAGGCCTCTCCCCCAAGGATTTCCACAAAGACTGGTCCTGCGCCGCTCGCATCCAGGCACCTCCCGCGACCTTCACCAGATCGTCGGTCCACCTAGTGGGAGGCCTGCCCACGCTACGTCTTCCGGCTCGTGGTCGCCACTCAAGAACTTTCCTGCCCCAGCGGCCGTCAGCTCTCCGAGCTATGTGTCCCGCCTAATGCCACTTGATTTTAGCGGCTATGTCGGTCACTCTGGTTCTCCTACGGATCTCCTCATTTCTGATTCGATCACGCAGGAAAACTCCGAGCATAGCACGCTCCATCGCTCTTTAGCCTTCTTATGAGGCCCATAGTAAGCGACCACGTCTCAGATCCGTATACCATGATGCTTAAAGAACTTCAATGAGCATAAGTCATGACCTGCATGTCATATGCCTTGACACTGCCTTTCAATACGCCCCCTGCTGAGTGAAGGAACAGAACAGATGACTCACCCTCCGTTAAAGTTTCTGCACTCGCCACCGGCGCAGGCATACGGCACCTCTTTGCACTCATCTCTGTCCACACAGCGTCTTCCCACGAGACGCCAGCCCTCTCCACACGAGCATTCATATCTGAAAAGAAAATAAGTAAGCTATTTTTTGTATGGAATAAGGAACCGTTTTATTCTTCCAAGTTATTTTGAACCGTTTCAACAAACTGCTGCAAATGCAATCAAGACAGAGTTGACAAAAGTGTCCTAAGGATTGGCAACAGCGGAGCAGTCAGCAAATCAAATGCGTGAGAGCGTGCACCTGCATTGCACAGGCTACCAAGGTGCAGGCATAGTTCCAACTTTCCCTTCCCTTAGTAAGAGGTCGTTTCCAGTCGACCTCTTACTAAGGGCCCAGAAGAGTCCTTTGTTTAGACCGTAGCAGTTGCCTGGGGAATTACTGTCTATCTGGTATTCTTCGTGAAACTGACCCTCCATTGGTATTCGTACACGGACGGCGAGCCCTCGCGGTCGCACTCGCAGCGGAACGAGCCGACTGTGTTGCAGCATCTGTCTCCCTCGCACACTCACCCCCCGTTAGTGTTGGTGCAGGACGGCGAGCCCTCGCGGCCGCAGGGGTGCGGCTCCTCGGAGCACTCGTCCACGTCGCGGCAGTTGCGGCCGTCGCCCGTGAGCGCGTAGCCGCCGACTGTGACGCGACATCTGTCTCCCTCGCACACTCACCCTCCGTTAGTGTTGGTGCAGGACGGCGAGCCCTCGCGGCCGCAGGGGTGCGGCTCCTCGGAGCACTCGTCCACGTCGCGGCAGTTGCGGCTGTCACGCACTCGCAGCGGAACTAGCCGACTGTGTTGCAGCAACTGTCTCCCTCACACACTCACCCTCCGTTAGTGTTGGTGCAGGACGGCGAGCCCTCGCGGCCGCAGGGGTGCGGCTCCTCGGAGCACTCGTCCACGTCGCGGCAGTTGCGGCCGTCGCCCGTGAGCGCGTAGCCGGGCGCGCACTCGCAGCGAAACGAGCCGACTGTGTTGCGGCAGCGGCCGTTGCGGCACACCATGCCTCCTTCGCGGCACTCGTTGATGTCTGCAACGTCACACAAAGTACAAGGTGAAATCTCCTAATTTATCATCTAAATATCTATAACTATAACTGTCATTATCTTAAACGAGAGATTCTTGAAAAAAGATCCATTACCTACATCATAGCTTGGGGACAAGTATTAAGATTAAGAAAAACTCACGATAAAACGACTGACTATCAACCAGTTACTATTCAATGACTCTCAATATCCCACGTCATATCTAGCATCAGTCACGGAAGATTCAGTCTTCTGGTGAAATTACAAGAGAGTCTTACCAATACAGTCGTTGTTAGGGCCTGGCTTGAAGCCTTCATCACAGTGGCAAGCGTAGGATCCGGGCAGGTTCTCGCATGTGCCATTGCGGCACATGGGTCGTGGCCGTGCGCACTCATCTACGTCTCGACACGCGTTGTCGCGAAGCGTGTAGCCGGGCTGGCAGTCACATCTGGGGAAACATTTTTTATTTATTTTTTATTTATTTTATTTACAACGACAACAACACTACACTGTCATCACAGGACATCCCACATGTTATTGGTTATCTTTGAAAAGTCACATCTTCTCGTAGCTGCATCTTCTGTAGCATCTTACCATACCTACTATGGAATTGGTTCAACTGATAAAAAAAACGCAGCTATATTGGCAGCGTGGGACGTCCACCCACAAGGGTAGACCGACGACATCGTAAAGGTAGCAGGAAGGCGCTGGACGCAGGCCGCTATCAACCGGGCAGCATGGAAAGCATTGGGGGAGGCCTATGTTCAGCAGTGGACGTCCTATGGCTAAAATGATGATGATGATGATGATGATCAAAACGCAGTTATATTGGACTAGCTTTCCGCCCGCGGCTTCGCCCGCGTGGAATTTTGTCTGTCACAGAAAAACTTTATCGCGCGCGTCCCTGTTTCAAAAACCGGGATAAAAACTATCCTACGTTCTTTCCCGGGACTCAAACTATCTCTATGCCAAATTTCATCAAAATCGGTTGCGAGGTTTAAGCGGGAAAGCGTAACAGACAGACAGACAGAGTGTCGTGGCAGGTACCAGGCTTGCACAGCTGCGGCATGATATCACACTCGTCGATGGCACTCATCGATCGCACGGTGAATGTACCTAGGTACAGTCAGGGACACAGGTACGTACCCGTGGTCACAGCCGCAAGTGAAGCCAGTAGGCGTGTCGTGGCAGGTACCAGGCTTGCACAGCTGCGGCATGATGCCGCACTCGTTGATGGGCTTGGTCTCGTTGGTGACGGGGTTGCGGTAGAGGCCGGGCCGCGCGCCGCACAGCGCGGCGTAGGCGGGCTCGCTTGGAGCATGTACCTAGGTACAGTCAGTGACATAGGTAACGTACCCGTGGTCACAGCCGCAAGTGAACCCAGTAGGAGTGTCGTGGCAGGTGCCAGGCTTGCACAGCTGCGGCATGATGTCGCACTCGTTGATGGGCTTGGTCTCGTTGGTGACGGCAGCGCTCGCTTGGAGCATGTACCTAGGTGTAGGCAGGGACACAGGTACGTACCCGTGGTCACAGCCGCAAGTGAAGCCGGTGGGCGTGTCGTGGCAAGTACCAGGCTTGCACAGCTGCGGCATGATATCACACTCGTTGATGGGCTTGGTTTCGTTGGTGACGGCAGCGCTTGCTCGGAGCATGTACCTAGGTACAGTCAGTGACATAGGTAACGTACCCGTGGTCGCAGCCGCAAGTGAAGCCGGTGGGAGTGTCGTGGCAGGTACCAGGCTTGCAGAGCTGCGGCATGATGTCACACTCGTTGATGGGCTTGGTCTCGTTGGTGANTAACCGAACCGAACCGGCCGTGCCACCCGGCATGTGCGGATACGCCATAACTAAAGCCTAGTTATGGCGTATCCGCACATGCCGGGTGTAGTACATGTACTATGTACTAATAGGAAGCAATTCCTTTAATTAAGTGAACGAGAACGAACTATTCCGTCTTGGTCGTTCAAATCGGTCTTTTAGTTCACTTTGGTACAGCCGATCACTAATGAATAGGTGTGAACGAGACGTGAAATTGGTGAAAACCGCGCGCGAGCGAGATGGATTCGGCTCTGCGAGTGTGTAGCGAGTATTTTTCGATATTGGACCATAACTGCATATGAATAAAGACTTTTTTCGGTCGATCTACCTAATAGAATCAGTGTACTAAAATGTGCTAGTTAATAGTACTAGAAGACCGAACTAGTTCATTTGACCGATTTTCGGAGTTCGGAGCGANAACAGACAGACAGACAGACAGACAGACAGACAGACAGACAGACAGACAGACAGACAGACAGACAGACAGACAGACAGACAGACAGACAGACAGACAGACAGACAGACAGAGTTACTTCGCATTTATAATTAGTTGGGATTGGGATTTGGCACCTGTACGATCCAAGCGTGTTCTTGCAGTCGCCGTGCTCGCACAGGCGCTCGTCGTCGCACTCGTCGACGTCCTCGCACTCGTCGAGGCTGGGCGTGAGGCGGTAGCCGGGCGGGCAGCGGCACTCGTACGAGCCCGGCACGTTGGCGCACTGTGCCAATCCACGGCAACGCGCGCGGCCTAACGCGCACTCGTCCACGTCGCGGCACAGGTGCGACGTGTTGTCGTGCTCGTATCTGTAACAAGTTAGTTCCTTATTTAAACAGGGAAGGACGGGGCTAGAAGGGAAGAGGGAAATTTTGCTTTATATTTATGTGAGGTTGTGGTACGGGTACGTACCCGTGGTCACAGCCGCAAGTGAAGCCGGTGGGAGTATCGTGGCAGGTGCCAGGCTAGCAGAGCTGCGGCATGATGTCTCACTCGTTGATGGGCTTGGTCTCGTTGGTGACGGCAGCGCTCGCTCGGAGCATGTACCTAGGTGTATCAAGGAAGCAGGGACGTACCCATGGTCACAGCCGCAAGTGAATCCAGTGGGAGTGTCGTGGCAGGTGCCAGGCTTGCACAGCTGCGGCATGATGTCGCACTCGTTGATGGGCTTGGTCTCGTTGGTGACGGCAGCGCTTGCTCGGAGCATGTACCTAGGTGTAGGCAGGGACACAGATACGTACCCATGGTCGCAGCCGCAAGTGAAGCCGGTGGGCGTGTCGTGGCAGGTACCAGGCTTGCACAGCTGCGGCATGATATCACACTCGTCGATGGCACTCATCGATCGCACGGTGAATGTACCTAGGTACAGTCAGGGACACAGGTACGTACCCGTGGTCACAGCCGCAAGTGAAGCCAGTAGGCGTGTCGTGGCAGGTACCAGGCTTGCACAGCTGCGGCATGATGCCGCACTCGTTGATGGGCTTGGTCTCGTTGGTGACGGGGTTGCGGTAGAGGCCGGGCCGCGCGCCGCACAGCGCGGCGTAGGCGGGCTCGCTGGGCGCCGGACAGCGCTCGCACGGTGAATGTACCTAGGTACAGTCAGGGACACAGGTACGTACCCGTGGTCACAGCCGCAAGTGAAGCCAGTAGGCGTGTCGTGGCAGGTACCAGGCTTGCAGAGCTGCGGCATGATGTCGCACTCGTTGATGGGCTTGGTCTCGTTGGTGACGGGGTTGCGGTAGAGGCCGGGCCGCGCGCCGCACAGCGCGGCGTAGGCGGGCTCGCTGGGCGCCGGACAGCGCTCGCACGGAGCATGTACCTAGGTACAGTCAGGGACACAGGTACGTACCCGTGGTCACAGCCGCAGGTGAAGCCAGTAGGCGTGTCGTGGCAGGTGCCGGGCTTGCAGAGCTGCGGCATGATGTCGCACTCGTTGATGGGCTTGGTCTCGTTGGTGACNTGTATAAAACACCATGAAGGTGATGCCACGAAGGTGATGAAAATTTTAGTTTAAAAAAGTGAAAAATACATTTAGAGTTTTTTTTTGGTAAGTTCACCGACGGACTTATTCAAACTCTTGCTACTTTCTTGCTTTATCCACGAAACATCCCTATTTCTTCGAAATTATTATCTACAAACGGAAAATCTCTGCTACTACGCCGCAGTAAATTCCCCATCATAAATAAAAGGATTTTTTTTAAAACAAGCTCTTAATTTTGGTTTCATGACATGCTCCTAAAATTCATAACCTTATAAGAGGATTTCATCTGCGAAACTTTTTAATAATATAGGTACGTNCGGTAGGCGGGCTCACTCGGCGCCGGACAGCGCTCGCACGGTGAATGTACCTAGGTGTATCAGGGAAGCAGGGACGTACCCATGGTCGCAGCCGCAAGTGAAGCCGGTGGGAGTATCGTGGCAGGTGCCAGGCTTGCACAGCTGCGGCATGATGTCACACTCGTTGATGGGCTTGGTCTCGTTGGTGACGGCAGCGCTCGCTCGGAGCATGTACCTAGGTGTAGGCAGGGACACAGGTACGTACCCGTGGTCACAGCCGCAAGTGAACCCAGTAGGCGTGTCGTGGCAGGTACCAGGCTTGCAGAGCTGCGGCATGATGTCGCACTCGTTGATGGGCTTGATCTCGTTGGTGACGGCAGCGCTTGCTCGGAGCATGTACCTAGGTGTATCAGGGTAGCAGGTACGTACCCGTGGTCGCAGCCGCAAGTGAACCCAGTAGGCGTGTCGTGGCAGGTACCGGGCTTGCAGAGCTGCGGCATGATGTCGCACTCGTTGATGGGCTTGGTCTCGTTGGTGACGGGGTTGCGGTAGAGGCCGGGCCGCGCGCCGCACAGCGCGGCGTAGGCGGGCTCGCTGGGCGCCGGACAGCG
Source organism: Ostrinia furnacalis (assembly GCF_004193835.3). NCBI lineage: Eukaryota > Metazoa > Arthropoda > Insecta > Lepidoptera > Crambidae > Ostrinia > Ostrinia furnacalis. Next base: position 87,372 of record NW_021135343.1, read on the forward strand.
CTCGCACGGAGCATGTACCTAAGAGTATCAGCGAAGTAAGGACGTACCTACCCATGGTCGCAGCCGCAGGTGAAGCCGGTGGGAGTATCGTGGCAGGTGCCAGGCTTGCACAGCTGCGGCATGATGTCACACTCGTTGATGGGCTTGGTTTCGTTGGTGACGGGGTTGCGGTAGAGGCCGGGGCGCGCGGCGTAGGCGGGCTCGCTCGGCGCCGGACAGCGCTCGCACGGAGCATGTACCTAGGTGTATCAAGGAAGCAGGGACGTACCCATGGTCACAGCCGCAAGTGAATCCAGTGGGAGTGTCGTGGCAGGTGCCAGGCTTGCACAGCTGCGGCATGATGTCGCACTCGTTGATGGGCTTGGTCTCGTTGGTGACGGCGTTGCGGTAGAGGCCGGGCCGCGCGCCGCACAGCGCGGCGTAGGCGGGCTCACTCGGCGCCGGACAGCGCTCGCACGGTGAATGTACCTAGGTGTATCAGGGAAGCAGGGACGTACCCGTGGTCACAGCCGCAAGTGAAGCCGGTGGGAGTATCGTGGCAGGTGCCAGGCTTGCACAGCTGCGGCATGATGTCACACTCGTTGATGGGCTTGGTCTCGTTGGTGACGGGGTTGCGGTAGAGGCCGGGCCGCGCGCCGCACAGCGCGGCGTAGGCGGGCTCACTCGGCGCCGGACAGCGCTCGCACGGTGAATGTACCTAGGTGTATCAGGGAAGCAGGGACGTACCCGTGGTCACAGCCGCAAGTGAAGCCGGTGGGAGTATCGTGGCAGGTTCCAGGCTTGCAGAGCTGCGGCATGATGTCGCACTCGTTGATAGGCTTGGTCTCGTTGGTGACGGGGTTGCGGTAGAGGCCGGGCCGCGCGCCGCACAGCGCGGCGTAGGCGGGCTCGCTGGGCGCCGGACAGCGCTCGCACGGAGCATGTACCTAAGAGTATCAGCGAAGTAAGGACGTACCCATGGTCGCAGCTGCAAGTGAAGCCGGTGGGCGTGTCGTGGCAGGTGCCAGGCTTGCACAGCTGCGGCATGATGTCGCACTCGTTGATGGGCTTGGTCTCGTTGGTGACGGGGTTGCGGTAGAGGCCGGGCCGCGCGCCGCACAGCGCGGCGTAGGCGGGCTCGCTGGGCGCCGGACAGCGCTCGCACGGAGCATGTACCTAAGAGTATCAGCGAAGTAAGGACGTACCCATGGTCGCAGCTGCAAGTGAAGCCGGTGGGCGTGTCGTGGCAGGTGCCAGGCTTGCACAGCTGCGGCATGATGTCGCACTCGTTGATGGGCTTGGTCTCGTTGGTGACGGGGTTGCGGTAGAGGCCGGGCCGCGCGCCGCACAGCGCGGCGTAGGCGGGCTCGCTGGGCGCGGGACAGCGCTCGCACGGCGCGCCCCACGCGCGGCCCACGGAGCAGCAGCACACGCGCCGCGTCTGCGCCGCGCCGGCCGCGTTCGAGCACTCGTTGTTGTCCGCGTCCCATTCTAGGTAGCATTGCCGTTGGCGCACGTCGACGCACTCCTCTGTAAAGGACAAAGATGAAGGTACAAAATATCATCTCTTGATTCCGTCGAAAGATCCAACAACGAAGTATGACTCCTGCATAGCAGTACAGTTTGACTACCAATTTAAGTTTTAGTAACTCAACAAGTTAAGTCCCAGTAAGTCCCAAATGCAAATAAAAATAAATTGCATCTTCATACCTATATTGTTTCAAACTTTCATGGTCAGAAACTTGCGGGTGAGATGTTATGGGCAGACATCTCACCTGCAAGTTTCTTCAGTTACTCCGTGACCATGGCGCTTGCAACAGTGCCGAAATATCGGAAACTCAAAATTAAGGTACATGGTAGAAATCCCGTCAGTAATAATAATTATGCATCTTCAATCTTCATGGTAGAGTAGAGGTGTTACTAGGCACTCACTGTTATTAGGCATGGGCACGTATCCCTCCGGGCACAGGCAGACGTAAGACCCGGGCAGGTTGCGGCAGATGCCCGGGCCGCAGACCCCGGGCACGGCGCACTCGTCGACGTCGACGCACTTGCGCTCGTCGTCGGTGAGCTGCCAGCCGTCGCCGCACGTGCACACGAACGAGCCGAACGTGTTTGTGCACGTGCCGTGCTCGCAAAGTGCTGGGTGCTGCTCGCACTCGTCGATGTCGGCCAGGGTTACCACGTATGACGGCTGAAATTGACATTTGGTACTTATATGTTAAATACCAAAGTAATGAACATAGACCAAGGATATAACGTATCAGTAGATCGGCAATATCAGTCGCAGAACCAACACAGCGTGTGGTTAGCGGCTCCGGAGGTCTCAGATAACATAGTAAGCATAGAAGACCTCAAGAAGATAGCTGGCAGTAGCTGCATGAGAAAAGAAGAATTATTTGACGCTCCTTGGGAAATCTTATGTCTCGAAGTAATCAGCAACTGGCTAATGATGGTGATAATGATAACTTAACTATTTTATTCCGCAAAGACTTTCAAAGATAAAAAAATGTGATAAAAAAAACATACCGGTTCAAGCACAGGTTGGTAGCCAGGTCCTCCAGGGCAAAGTTGTCTATAAGCTTCAGTTCCCGGCTCTGGGCAAAGGTCGCAGTAATTGCCCCATGCGACACCTGTAAAACATGAGCGTATATTCAGTCTCAGAATAAACTATTATCAAGGCAATCGTAGTTTAGCAAGCCCGACGGATTAGCAAGCTGAAGTGGCAATGGGCAGGGTACATAGTACGCAGAACTGACGGCCGATTGGGCAGCAAGGTTCTGGAATGGAGGCCGCGTACCGGGAATCGCAGCGTGGGACGTCCATCCACAACCTTTTGGATCAAAAGGTAGCAGGAAAGCGCTGGACCCAAACCGCTACCAATCAATCAAAATACTCGTAGTTTTGCCACAAGCATGAAGTATTGTCATTTGTCACTGACCGACGGAGCAGCAGCAGGCGGCCATGGTGCCGTCCTCGGACAGCTCGTCGCTGTCGTGGCAGTGCTCGGCGCCCGCGCGCACCTGCACCTCGCCGTAGCAGCGCGCCTTGCGCGAGTCTGCAATACAAGTTCTATTTATCTTCTGGCATTGTCTAGCCCTAGGCAGAGTAGAATACATTTGTCACCAACCCCTACTCTTCCCGCGGGTGTCGTAAGAGGCGACTTAGGGACTACACATCAAACAGAGAATGGGCAGCAGCGCTCTCTGAAAAACATCAATCTTTTAAACTGCGATCTCCAACCCGCCTGCCTAGCGTGGAGATTATGGCAAAACCCTCCACTATAGTGGAGGAGGCTCATAGTCCAGCAGTGGATTGTAAAGGGCTGTTGATGATTGTCTAGCTCAGAGGCAATGGGGAGACGCCCGTTGGGTCTTATAAAGAATCACAAAGTTACACAGCGTACTATGAAAATGGCTATAACCATTCTCTACGAGACCAAATCAGAAATAAGAAAATAATGTCAGCGATTTTAGTTCCTTTGAGGCGATGTACCAGAAAGCGCAGCGTGAGACAAGAAGGCGCTGGATGCAAGGCGCTACCAATGGGTCAATATGGAAATCATTGGGGGAGGCCTATATTCAGCAGTTAACATCCTGTGGCTGAAATAATGATGACGATGAAGCCTCCCCAACCAATTTAAATAGTGTACGAAAATTTGGACCAAATCCTCTATTCGCCTCTAGTACCCTTCATTAGAGAGGGTCGTGTTCGTGGAGACTAAATGAGCTGAAGACAAAAGTTACCAAAGCAGGCAGTGCCATCGGAGACGAGCTCGTAGTTTGGCGGGCAGCGGCAGACGTACGAGCCCTGCGTGTTGACGCACTCGCCGTACTGGCACGACTGCGGCGACTTGCACTCGTCTACGTCCGTGCAGTTGAAGCCCAGCATCACTGCAACGTTATTACATATGCGTATAAAGCCAGCTATGATGGACAGATAAGGGAAGATTTTTTTTTTCTGCCAAGTGTAAAAAAAGGTTAATTATAACAAATCATGCCTTCCTCATGTGCTCTTCCAAGTAATGTGGCGTTGAATCTATACTAATATTATAAATGCGAAAGTAACTCTGTCTGTCTGTCTGTCTGTCTTGCTTTCACGCCTAAACCACTGAACCTATTTTGATGAAATTTGGCATAGATATAACTTGAGTCCCGGGAAATGACATAGGATAGTTTTTATCCCGGTTTTTGAAACAGGGACGCGCGCGATAAAGTTTTTCTGTGACATACAAGATTCCACGCGGGTGAAGCCGCGGGCAAAAGATAGTACTAAATAAATTAATTCAAGTAAATCATTTTATTTACAAATTGTAAATGTATTGTTCAAAGCAAGCAAACAGATACGAAAGCTGACTGAACTACCTAAAAATTTCCAAAAACATACTGATACTTCTCCATAGACTTATATGATAGAGCAAGGAAAATCTTGATAAGGAGCAAGTTAACAATCATGAAAATAATAGAATGACTTTGGTGACGAAGACATTTAGAAAGGGCATTTGAAGGGTTAAACTTACATTCGTCGACGTTATCAGACTGGTAGCCTTTGTCGCAGATGCACTTGAACATGCCGTATGTGTTCACGCAGCGGCCGAATACGCATACGTTGTCGAAAGTCGCGCACTCGTCCATGTCTGTGAAAACCATTTATGTTTATTAGTCACCAAGCTTAGGCAAAGCGCTTTTTGAATGAAAGTTGTGTTTCTTGATTGCAAAATAAACATGTGGTAATGAGAGAAAGTCGCCATCTTGAGGACCGTTAGTGATGTCAAACCTTAAAATTCCACCATAGCCTTATGTCCGTTTTCACCATCAATCCCTAATTTTTAAGTGACCGCTATGGTAACACTTGCCACGAATTTAGATTTTATATGGGTCACTTAAAAATTAGGGGTGATGATGAAAACGGGCATTTTTGCCTTATCCTAAGATCCGTAAAAATATCTTTGAGAGTAGAATACAAGTCGTACCAAGACAGGCTCTCTCGTCGGGGGTCTTGGTGAAGCCGACGTCGCAGTCGCAGTAGTAGCCGCCGGGCGTGTTGGTGCAGTGCCCGTTCTCGCACAGCGTCGGGTCGTTGGCGCACTCGTCGATGTCCACGCACGAGTATCTGGACATAGACGTGATACACATCAAAAATCTTCACAGGTTAGTTCCTAGAGATGGGGGGAAGAGAAACACAAAGTTGCTGGTACTTTTAACGAGCTGTTCAAAATTAAAATTGCATCACGAGAGCGCTGTACTTAGTAGGTAACAACGTTTAGTCAGTGATAAGTGTATAGTCTGTCGATTACAACCTTTACAGGCCTTGCATCACATCTGCTCCTTTCGCTAAGTCGCAAGCAAGTAGGAGAACCTTTTCCACATCATCTCATTTCAGGATATCATGTCGACAACAGTGTTTGGAGGACGAATAACAACATACAAAGAGCAAATACTTGTGTCATACCCATCTCCTTTGTAGCCCGTGTCGCAGAGGCAGACGAAGGAGCCGTCAGTATTACGGCAGGTGGCGCGAGGGTGGCAGCCTCCATTGTTGGTGACGCACTCGTCCACATCCTCGCACTCTGTCCCGTCGCCGCGCCAGCCGTCGCGGCAGCGGCATTGGAAGGAGCCCTGGAACATATTACGGTCATTTACAATGCTGAAATGTCATTGAAAGAGGTAAAGGAAAGAAAAGATGGCCTAGGAAGAAATTGTTGCTTGAAATTTTGAAATAGAAGTGAAAGGCTGTGAAAAAAATATTCAAGGGCGTAAGGACAAGGTGCTCCCTTTTATCAGAACTGTAAAGGAGTAACGGAAAAAGATTCCTAATATTAGTTGTACAATTCGATTCGTAATGGTATCCAAAAACCTATCACCTTCATCTAGCGTTTGCTTAAATTAAATCCTCGTAAATCGTGCACTCGTCTGTATTGCTATTATGTTGTGTGGAACAAGTCCTCAGACTCACGGGCAAGTTGATGCAGTCGGCGGCAGGGTGGCAGTCGCAGGTGCCGAGCTCGCACTTGTCGTCGTCGGTGCAGGCGGGGCCCTGCTTGGGCTTCACGCTGTACCCGTCGGGGCAGCGGCACACGAAGCTGCAATCGTGTCGCGGCACAAGTACTCACGGGCAGGTTGATGCAGTCGGCGGCGGGGTGGCAGTCGCAGGTGCCGAGCTCGCACTCGTCGTCGTCGGTGCAGGCGGGGCCCTGCTCGGGCTTCACGCTGTACCCGTCGGGGCAGCGGCACACGAAGCTGCCGATCGTGTTGCGGCACTCGCCCGCGCCGCAGAGATCTGGCACCTGGAACATGAAAATAAGTTAGTTTTCACATTTATTGTGATTTCAGCCATTGGGCGTTGTTATCGTTATAAAAAAAATGAGATAATAAAGTTGGATCAACCCTGTTGATAGTAAAAAATCTCTCCAATAAAATAAGTCGTGTCATTGATGGTGAGAGCACCACAGAAGTTTGTTTATACAATACAGGGTGGATAAGCGATCTCACTCGATTATTTATAAACTACCTACAAGTTACCAAAAAACTAGTTACTGATCCTGAAAGTGCTTCATGAGTTCTTTCAAACAGTATCAATTATAGGTTAAAGAATAAACTGGTTCCATCCGAAAATTCAATGTTTCCAGCTTCCGCGCGTTTGAAAGAACTCGTGAAGCACTTACAGGATCAGTAACCAGTTTTAAGGAGAAACTGACTGACTGACTTACAGATCAACGCACAGCCTAAACGGCTAAACGTAGGCACTTGAAATTTGGAAGGGACGTAGCTTAGGTACCGTAGAGGTGCACTAAGAAAGGAATTCCCGAAATTCCCACGGGAACGGGCCCCTAAGGGGGTAAAACGGGATCCACGCGTACGAAGTCGCGGGCGGCCGCTAGTCTTGTACAGTTTAGAAATAATCGAGTGAGATCACTTATCGTTTTCACCCTGTATAGTATAATAGATAGAAACAATCGGTGTGAATACGTACGTCGGAGCACTCGTCGATGTCGATGCAGGTGGGCGCGGCGTTGTCAGGCGCCGGCAGCAGCCCGTCGGCGCAGGCGCAGGCGTAGGAGCCGGGCGTGTTGCGGCACTCGCCGCCGCCGCACGGCCGCGCGCCGCCCGCGCACTCGTCTACGTCGCGGCACGTGCGACCGTCAGCGCGCAGTTGCCAGCCCTCCCTAGGCACACCACTTTAGTTATGAACAGTCCCACATACAGGGTGACTTTTGTATCAGTATCCAAATTTTTTCCTGACATTAGGTATCGTTTATAGATGACATTTTTAATAAAAAATAGGTAGGTCAAATTTTAACATCAACTATTTTTTTCCTAACCAATTAATAACGTAGTGTGGTTACCGCGCTTAGCGCGTAAACATTTTGCGGGAGAGCGGGTCGAGCGGAGAGCTGGCAACGTGTGGCAACGCTCGACCGGCCGGCCTGGCCGCGCGGCGCTTCAATCAGNCCAAATGCAAATAAAAATAAATTACATCTTCATACCTATATTGTTTCAAACTTTCATGGTCAGAAACTTGCGGGTGAGATGTTATGGGCAGACATCTCACCTGCAAGTTTCTTCAGTTACTCCGTGACCATGGCGCTTGCAACAGTGCCGAAATATCGGAAACTCAAAATTAAGGTACATGGTAGAAATCCCGTCAGTAATAATAATTATGCATCTTCATGGTAGAGTAGAGGTGTGCACTCACTGTTATTAGGCATGGGCACGTATCCCTCCGGGCACAGGCAGACGTAAGACCCGGGCAGGTTGCGGCAGATGCCCGGGCCGCAGACCCCGGGCACGGCGCACTCGTCGACGTCGACGCACTTGCGCTCGTCGTCGGTCAGCTGCCAGCCGTCGCCGCACGTGCACACGAACGAGCCGAACGTGTTCGTGCACGTGCCGTGCTCGCAAAGTGCTGGATGCTGCTCGCACTCGTCGATGTCGGCTAGGGTTACCACGTATGAAGGCTGGAAGTGGAATTTGGTATATGAAGAAGAGGACAAAGTAATGGACAATGGACATAGACCAAAGATGTAGCAAGCTAAAGTAGTAGTGTATCAACCATATCAGTTGCAAAACCGACACAACGTGTGGTTAGCGGCTCCGGAGGTCTCGGATAACATGGTAAGCATAGAAGACATCAAGAAGATAGATGGCAGTAGCTGCATGAGAAAAGAAGATTTATTTGACACTCCTTGGGAAATCTTATGACTTGAAGTAATCAGCAACTGGCTAATGATGGTGATAATGATAACTTAACTATTTTATTCCACAAAGACTTTCAAAGATAAAAAAATGTGATAAAAAAAACATACCGGTTCAAGCACAGGTTGGTAGCCAGGTCCTCCAGGGCAAAGTTGTCTATAAGCTTCAGTTCCCGGCTCTGGGCAAAGGTCGCAGTAATTGCCCCATGCGACACCTGTAAAACATGAGCGTATATTCAGTCTCAGAATAAACTATTATCAAGGCAATCGTAGTTTAGCAAGCCCGACGGATTAGCAAGCTGAAGTGGCAATGGGCAGGGTACATAGTACGCAGAACTGACGGCCGATTGGGCAGCAAGGTTCTGGAATGGAGGCCGCGTACCGGGAATCGCAGCGTGGGACGTCCATCCACAACCTTGTGGATCAAAAGGTAGCAGGAAAGCGCTGGACCCAAACCGCTACCAATGAATCAAAATGGAAAACATTGCGGAAGGTCTATGTTCAGCAATGGACGTCCTATGGCTGAAATTATGATGATGATAATGATCGTAGTTTTGCCAAAAGCATGAAGTATCGTCACTGACCGACAGAGCAGCAGCAGGCGGCCATGGTGCCGTCCTCGGACAGCTCGTCGCTGTCGTGGCAGTGCTCGGCGCCCGCGCGCACCTGCACCTCGCCGTAGCAGCGCGCCTTGCGCGAGTCTGGAATAGAAGATGAAAAATTACAACTTTTATGGCAATTTTATTTATCTTCTGGCATTGCCTAGATCAGAAGGCATGAAGGACGCGCCCTTTGGGTCTTATAAAGAATCACAAAGTTACACAGCGTACTATGAAAATGGCTATAATCATTCTCTACGAGACCGAATCAGAAATAAGAAAATAATGTCAGCGATTTTAGTTCCTATACGGATAGTAAACGAACTACTAAAATCGCAGACATAGCCCGACGGATTAGCAAAGTGAAGTGGCAATGGTCAGGGCAGATAGTACGCATAACTGACGATTGATGAGGCAGCTTTGAGGCGATGTACCAGAAAGCGCAGCGTGAGACAAGAAGGCGCTGGATGCAAGGCGCTACCAATCGGTCAATATGGAAATCATTGGGGGAGGCCTATATTCAGCAGTTAACATCCTGTGGCTGAAATAATGATGACTATGAAGCCTCCCCAACCAATTTAAATAGTGTACGAAAATTTGGGCCAAATCCTCTATTCGCCTCTAGTACCCTTCATTAGAGACGATCGTGTTCATGGAGACTAAATGAGCTGAAGACGAAAGTTACCAAAGCAGGCAGTGCCGTCGGAGACGAGCTCGTAGTTGGGCGGGCAGCGGCAGACGTACGAGCCCTGCGTGTTGACGCACTCGCCGTACTGGCACGACTGCGGCGACTTGCACTCGTCCACGTCGGTGCAGTTGAAGCCCAGCATCACTGCAACGTAAATAAAATTATAACAGCTAAGTATGACGTAGCCCTTAATGACGCAGATAAGTGAAAAGCGGGGATGAAGAGCATAAATCAACAATCATGACAAGAGTGAAACACTTGACTTTCGAAGAATTTAGGAAGGGCGTGGAGGAAAACAATTTACAAACTTTATTTTCTCTTGTATCCCTGGTCCCAGCAGCAATCTGTAGGGAACTACAATAATCCAGTCACGGGTCTGTTTGCACTGTATATAAAAAAAATTGGCAAAAACTTACGTTCGTCAACGTTATCAGACTGGTACCCTTTGTCGCAGATGCATTTGAACATGCCGTACGTGTTCACGCAGCGGCCGAACACGCAAACGTTGTCGAAAGTCGCGCACTCGTCCATGTCTGTGAAAACCATTTATGTTTATTAGTCACCACGCTTAGGCAAAGCGCTTTTTGAATGAAAGTTGTGTTTATTGATTGTAAAATAAACATGTGGTAATGAAAGTCGCCATCTTGAAGACCGTTAGTGATGTCAAACCTTAAAATTCCACCATAGCCTTATGTCCGTTTTCACCATCAATCCCTAATTTTTAAGTGACCGCTATGGTAACACTTGCCACGAATTTAGTTTTTATATGGGTCACTTAAAAATTAGGTATTGATGGTGAAAACGGGCATTATTGCCTTATCCTAAGATCCGTAAAAATATATTTGAGTGTAGAATACAAAGCATACCAAGACAGGCCCTCTCGTCGGGCGTCTTGGTGAAGCCGACGTCGCAGTCGCAGTAGTAGCCACCGGGCGTGTTGGTGCAGTGCCCGTTCTCGCACAGCGTCGGGTCGTTGGCGCACTCGTCGATGTCCACGCACGAGTATCTGGACATAGACGTGATACACATCAAAAATCTTCACAGGTTAGTTCCTAGAGATGAGAGGAAGAGAAACACAAAGTTGCTGGTACTTATAAGGAGCTGTTCAGAATTAAAATTGCATCGCAAGAGTGCTGTACTTAGTAGGTAACAACGTTTAGTCAGTGCTTAGTGACTTTACAAGTCTTGCATCCCATCTGCTTCTATTGCTTAGTCGCAATCGAGTAAATGAAAAGGACCTGTGGCGACTATCCGCCACAATTATAACTTTGACACCCGCCTTAGATTTCACCGGGGATTTATATTTATCACAACCTTGGCGAGCAACATATCATTTCAAGATATATCATGTCGACAGCAGTGTTTGGAGGATGAATAAGAATATACAATGAGAAATACTCGTATCATACCCATCTCCTTTGTAGCCCGTGTCGCAGAGGCAGACGAAGGAGCCGTCAGTATTACGGCAGGTAGCCCGAGGGTGACAGCCTCCGTTGTTGGTCACACACTCGTCGACGTCCTCACATTCGGTTCCATCACCGCGCCAACCGTCGCGGCAGCGGCATTGGAAGGAGCCCTGGAACATTATTACGGCCATTTACAATGCTGAAATGTCATAGAAAGAGGTAGAGGAAAGAAAATCATGGACACGATGGCGTCGTACCCTTATCCCGACATTTGAGACATTTGAGCCCAGGGCGGCTGCCCGCGACGGAACACTTTCGTTTGAAACCGCGCAGGCGTCCGCTTAACACAGTTTCAAGCCTGCAAGAGCTCGATCCCCTCCAATTTACCAGAGGCAAATGAAGGACCTACAATCCCCACACTGACCAGACGGATTGGGGAGGGTGACTTTTGAATCTGAAGCTGCGATCGTGTCGCGGCACAAGTACTCACGGGCAGGTTGATGCAGTCGGCGGCGGGGTGGCAGTCGCAGGTGCCGAGCTCGCACTCGTCGTCGTCGGTGCAGGCGGGGCCCTGCTCGGGCTTCACGCTGTACCCGTCGGGGCAGCGGCACACGAAGCTGCCGATCGTGTTGCGGCACTCGCCCGCGCCGCAGAGATCCGGTACCTGATACCAGAATTACCCATGTAGAAATAATCGTCCTGATTTCAGCCAGGTTTTGATAATTGTAAATTATCATAAGCTAGGCAAGGCTAGTGCATTATACTCGTATTTATAACAGTCTGGGAGAAGTAGCTATGGTAGCAAACATCAATTTAATCATAGTGCCAGTGCCTACAAGGTAGTGATTACGGTCTACGGCAATGAGGGCTATCGTTTTAGCGCTCACCAGTTTGCGCCACTGGTAGAGTAAGGTCCTGTCACTTGCTAGTAGCGAAGACAGTGGCACCAACTGGTGAGTGCTAAAGTGGTAGGAGGACTATCGCATTTGCACTCATTAAGATGGCGCCACTGTAGAGTAAGGTCCTGTCACTTGCTAGTAGCGAAGACAGTGGCACCAACTGGTGAGTGCTTAGTGGTAGGAGGACTATCGCATTTGCACTCATCAAGATGGCGCCACTGTAGAGTAAGGTCCTGTCAATCGCCAGGGGTGCCAACTGTTAAGTATAAAAACGATAGCCCTCATTGGGAAATCTTAACCCTGTGGCATCTTAGCCTGATGAGCTTCCTTAAACTTCAAAGCTAATTTTCAGTGCAAGTAGTGAGGTTACGGTGTACGTACATCTGAGCACTCGTCGATGTCGATGCAGGTGGGCGGCGCGTTGTCGGGCGCCGGCAGCAGCCCGTCGGCGCAGGTGCAGGCGTAGGAGCCGGGCGTGTTGCGGCACTCGCCGCCGCCGCACGGCCGCGCGCCGCCCGCGCACTCGTCCACGTCGCGGCACGTGCGACCGTCAGCGCGCAGTTGCCAGCCCTCCCTAGGCACACCACTTTAGTTTAAGAGAATCACACATACATGGATATCAGTAATATCTACAGACATCATCATCATCATCATCATCTCAGCCATAGGACGTCCACTGCGAAACATAGGCCTCCCCCAATGCTTTCCATGTTGCCCGGTTGGTAGCGGCCTGCGTCTAGCGCCTTCCTACCTAGCGCTACCTTTATGATGTCGTCGGTCCACCTTGTGGGTGGACGTCCCACGCTACAGACATCACACGATGCCATATCGCTGCACAATGACTAGGTAATTCATTCGAGTGAAAGAGCCATACCATCTCCGGTTTAGAAGAGTCCCACTGTCAACAGACGTGAAAGGGTGCCGTCATTAGTTTGTCAGGGTTGTTGGCATGCCCACCGTGCCTGGTGCCTACTAATAGTGAATCCGCGCATGAAATACGCGTATTCTAGTATCAATGACTATGGTCATTAAACCTCGGATGTCGCGATGGAAGGGTAGGAACTTTTGCATACAACAACATCTAACTAAAGCCTTCTTCATCTGTCAGGCCAACGTATTTATGCACTTTGAAGTACTGAAACAGAGTAAAAGAGATCACTCACCTACAAGCGCAGTGGTAAGATCCAGGCGTGTTCACACACTCGTGTTGACACCGAGTGGGATCTTCCGAGCACTCGTCGATATCTTCGCAGTGAGACTTGACTGAGAGTTGCGCGTAGCCTTCGTCACAAACACACTGGTACGTTCCCATGAGATTCTCACACGCTCCGTTGCTGCAAATTCCTATACAAATTGGTTAATTATTTATTTGTCTACTAGTTGGTCTTACATATCGAAGATAGTATAGATAGTCGGAAAAATAGTTACCAGAAGTAATAGAACACTCGTCAATATCCTTGCAGGAGAGTCGGTCAGGTGAAAGTTCCATGCCAGGAGCGCATTCGCAGCGGAAAGACCCTGGGGTGTTGACGCAGCGGCCGCCGCGGCATAGCGATCGGTCTTCGAAACACTCATCGATATCTGGTGAAATCACCAAGGACATGGTTCAAAATCTACGTCGATAAATAGAGCAATTCAATTTAAGAATCTAAGGACTTATCGGCTTACCCACGCAAACCTTGGAGATCTCATCAGCTCTGTGGCCAGGGTGGCAATGACAGCTGAAGCTGCCTTCATTGTTGCGGCACTCACCAGCGCCGCACACATTCGACACTATCTCACACTCGTTTACATCTACACATGTGTGGTTCTTGGAATCCTGTAAAGATTAAAAAGGGTTGGTAACAAGTGACAGCCAAAAAACCCACACTTCCATTTAAATAAATCTTAAGTATACACATACATAAACAATACTTATGAAAATTAACAGAATTAATCGAGCAATACCTATTAAAACTATGATAGCTAGTATAGCTACAAAAGACTTATTTACCGGTTCATATCCTGGGAAACATTCGCACACGAAAGTGCCCATCATATTCTTGCATCTTCCATGACCACACAGTCCAGGGAAAGCAGAGCACTCGTTGACGTCCATCTCCTTGCCAATGAAGCTGGTGTCTCCATCAGAACCACCCGGCGGCCACCCGCCGTCCGGCCACACGCCGGGGCCGCCGCCGGGCCCGCCGCCGCCGTGCCCGTCGCCACCGGTGTGGCTCCAGATGCCGGTCATGTTGCCGCCGCCCTCGAATGGTCTGTCCCACACTCCGGTTGGGCCAGTCACGTCGCTCACCATACACAAGTTTCGGAATGCATCAGTACCTGATATCCACATTTTTAATTTCAATTATTAAGCATCAAAATTTCAAGATAAGGTATATTTTATCGAAAAGCAGACAGAAAGCTTTACCTTTCTTCGGGCAAGGCTCGCACCGCGAGTCTCCCCAAGCTTTACCAAGCGCAGAACAACAGCACACAGCTTTGAGCACCGCCTGCAACGGGCCCGTGCATCGTCCACCCATATACTCTGTGTAGCAAATCTCGTGGCGGGTGTCCACACATCTGTTACCTGTGAGAATTACAAGGGATTGAATTAATCTGTTGAAACGCATTTGCCCAATTTTTTTTTTTTACATTTGACTCACCGCTAGGGTCGAGCGTGAGGCCAGGTGGACACTCGCACCGGTAAGAGCCATCAGTGTTGACGCACCTCCCGCCCACACATAGGTCTGGATCCAGGGTACACTCATCTACGTCACGGCATGTGGAGCCATCAAGCTGAAAAAGACAAATTGTTTCCCTCACTTATCTTCAAATACTTCAAGATAGGTCTACCTATTTTCGTACACACTTTCAATTATGTAATATCAGCAGTTGATAAGCAGATGAAATAACAATTCGTTCGTTCGTTCGTTCGTTTCAGCCAAAGGATCCAGTCCTTTGGCTCAACCAAGGCCAACAAAGGCCTCCACCAAGGTTTTCCACAATGCACGGTCCTGCGCTGCCCGCATCCAGGCTCTTCCCGCGAGCTTTACCAGATCGTCGGTAACAATACCTTGGCAAATCCTTTGGGGCAAGGGCAGTGGTCTAGGTCGCAGGGCTCGCAGGGGGAGCCCCAGGCCAGGCCGACGCTGCAGCAGCACTCTTGCCGGAGTAATGGCCGCGGCGCTGCGGCCTCACATTGCCCGTCCACCACTCGACGCCAGCAAGAACCACGTCGGTTATCTGTAAAAGAACTTCAGTCAGGCTCTTCGTATAAGATATGACCAGCTGAACAGCTAAATCTATTCTGATGTAGATTTGACTGGCTACTGATAACTTTCAACTCCTGAAAACTTTCAACTCCAAAACTCTACAAAGCATTGAGGATGACGAAACAAATAGTTCTAGGGGGTTTTAGAACTCCCAAATTATTCAAAAGTACATAAGTGTCCGACGTCCACCCACAAGGTGGACCGACGACATCGTAAAGGTAGCAGGAAAGCGCTGGACGCAGGCCGCTACCAACAGGGTAACATGGAAAGCATTGGGGGAGGCCTATGTTCAGCAGTGGACGTCACCGATTGATGATGATGACATAAGTGGAAGAAGAGAAGAAGAATGTATCTTACCCAAACAATGTTGCCCGGTGGCGTCCAACACGAAGCCATGTTCGCACTCGCACTCGTAGCTGCCGTGGGTGTTGATGCACCGCCCGTTGTCGCACGGGTTGTTCAGCTCTGCAAGCACACACATCTTGTTCGACTACCCTCCGAAAGCGTACAGGAGGGACCAATAGATCTATTCAAAGACTACTCTACAAATGTTTTTTGGGAATAACGAATTCTTCATTGGAGAAAATTCAAAGTATCTTATTTAAATTAAGCAAATTAAATAATGTTAAATATCAGTAATTCATTACAAATCATAATGAAAAATAAGCAGTGCAATGAGACGATTGCGTGTACCATAAAATTAAGATTATGCGTTTTTAATTAAGTAATCAAGTAGGTATTTAATACAGCCTGTTTAATAGCAGCATCGGATGTCTATGACCCAGCTGTCAGCGTGTTACATGACGCTTTGCTTGTAGTGATGCCGCACCTTTGATAGCATCAATATCGATAGTTGGGTATTTCTCATCGCCACGGTTCTCATCGTCACCTTCGTGGCGAATTTTATTTCTAACTTATTTCAACTTTTTGTAAACAAAAATTGTAGCGCATGATGTGAAGATTGTATTCTCAGTAAATCAGTCAAATAGTGAGTCTCGTTTGGAAGATTTAACATTTTGAATTTTTTGATGCCACGAAAGTGATTCTGTACTTCACAGCAATAATTTTTTCAAACTTTACTACTGTAAATGACTCTTAAGTGTTTATGAAACATATATTTTGTCTTATTTTCATAGATAAATAGCAATAACATAATATAAATAGGTACCTACTTAAATACAAGATAAAATTTTACCGATTAGGTTACCTACTAAGTTANATACCTACTTTACATGGCTTCCTTCAGTAGGCTATCCGACATGATAAGCGAGCGATCCGCGTAGCTCGATGGTGCCGCAGTATAAACTATTGCAGTATTGCGAGCCATAGACAGCTGATTTCGCAAGGAAAATATTCGCTAAAAATTCCACTTTCGTTTGTATTTTTTTTTTGTGGATAATGCGTTTATACATAAGTCATAATAGATCACCTAAATAAGTATGGCGAGGATTGAAATCAACACCCTGTATAACCAGCTGAACAGTTTCGGCAAATATCATAACTTAGGCAGCTTAAAGCAGAGCTAAATCTATCCTGATGTAGATTTGACTGGCTACCTACAAATTAAGATAACTTTCAACTGCAAGACTCTACAAAGCATTGAGGATGTCGAAACAAATAGTTCTAGGGGGCTGTAGAACTCCCAAATTATTCAGAAGTACTCACATAAGTTGAAGAAGAGTTAAATATATCTTACCCAAACAATGTTGCGCGGTGGCATCCAACACGAAGCCATGTTCGCACTCGCACTCGTAGCTGCCGTGGGTGTTGATGCAGCGCCCGTTGTCGCACGGGTTGTTCAGCTCTGCAAGCACACACATCTTGTTCGACTACCCTCCGAAAGCGTACAGGAGGGACCAATAGATCTATTCAAAGACTACCCTACAAATGTTTTTTGGGAATAACGAATTCTTCATTGGAGAAAATTCAAAGTATCTTATTTAAATTAAGCAAATTAAATAATGTTAAATATCAGTAATTCATTACAAATCATAATGAAAAATAAGCAGTGCAATGAGACGATTGCGTGTACCATAAAATTAAGATTATGCGTTTTTAAGTAATCAAGTAGGTATTTAATACAGCCTGTTTAATAGCAGCATCGGATGTCTATGACCCAGCTGTCAGCGTGTTACATGACGCTTTGCTTGTAGTGATGCCGCACCATTGATAGCATCAATATCGATAGTTGCTTCCAAACTAAACTAAAAAGGTAAATTATTCGTTGTGTTATAGTCTGGTCCGTGAGCACGTAGAATTTTGTCCAATGACTCCAAGCTACCCATCCTTATCGCTCGCGCGTAATTATGTTGCTATCGCGCTCGCAAACTCACTGCGGGTGCCAGTCGCACAGTCGCGACAGCAATATAATTACGCGCGAGCGATAAGGATGGGTAGCTAGGGGTCATTGGACAAAATTCTACGTGCTCACGGACCAGGCTTTAGACGATCAACTATCGATATCGGCTACCGGCCGGCACCACCATAGCGTAATGGTCCTCGATGTTAGAAGGCTCATGAGGGTCAGTGGTCAGCGATGCTGTAGTCAAGTGGTAACCTGTGACGGGGAAGGCGGGGGGGATGTCCCCGCGCTCATAGTCGGAGACCAGGAAAGTGAGCTCACCCTCGCACTCGTCGATGTCGCGGCACAGCTGCTCGTCGGGCTCGTAGCGCGTGCCCGGCGGGCACACGCACGTGAAGCTGCCTGGCGTGTTGCGGCACTGCCCGCCTGTGCAATACTGGAACGCAAACACAGGTTCTAGTAGATAAAATGCCGCCTAGCCTGTGCAAAGATCGATTCAGTGAAGCGACGAATCAACGACCGTAGTATACTGTATCCTCAGACAGTCTGCTTTAACTCCGAGATATGCCCAGTTTTTAAAAGACTGTCACATCATCTACGTAAATTACACTTCGGGAATTTAATTTTGAGGAAAATAGTAATTTAACTCAAATCCCATAATCTTAAGTAACATTTTATAGTTCAGCGGTTCCCAAACTTCTTTTGTCTACTGCCCACTTTGAGAATAAATTCTTTTGAGCGCCCCCATTAAATTTCAAGAGTCAAATGCTCAGTCGGTGTCTAAGAGACCTCCTAAGTAGATGAAATTACAAATGGCCTACCAAGCCTCTACACAATGCCCCGATTTTTTTCCGTGGTCTCTTACCGCCCCCCTTTAACCCTGCAGCGCCCACAAGGGGGCGTTATAGCCCACTTTGGGAAAGACTGTATAGTTGCACAAAACTTACTGATTGATGCATATCGCACTCGTCAATGTCCCGACAGATGCTATCCACATCAGGGTGGAAGCCAGGGTCACAAATACATCTGTATCCCGGTTCCAGGTTTTCACAGGTCCCGTGCTGGCAGATGCCTGGGATCACTGTGCACTCGTTAATGTCTGCTCCGCTGTTGTCTTTGCTGGCACCCGAGGGGCAGAGGACCTCGTAGTCCTTGGTACCATTCTTCGGACATGGTTTGCAGGATACTCCCCAACCCAATCTTAATCCTAAAATAACAAAAGAATGTGAGTCAATCCGAATATTTCTTGAAGATATTAGTAAACCATAGAAGATGTCTTACCTTTACTTGCACTACAACAACACTGCGACCTGGTTACAGGACTGGAACCAGGACCAGAGCATTGGCCTTCTTCATATTTCTCGTAACACAAATCTTGGACTTCATCTGAAAATCACAACCAGAAGAACCACGCTTTAGCCAGAACTTTTGGATGAATATTATGACCTGGGCCTTTTAAAAGGCAAAAGTTTATAAGCACTTTAGGCAAAAAACTAAAAATCTTCTGATCTTCATCATCATTATCATTTCTCGGATGAAGTGTCCAAAAGCTCGAACTCTTGCTTTTTTTATCCAAATACCGCTGCATTTACCTTCAGGTCTTCGGTATATCCAGCATCTCTGCTCATCACGTATCGTAAGAACATGGCATATTTCGCCTATTATAGTGAAGGAACAGAACTAACCTAAGCAAGTCCTCCCATCAGCACTAAGCGTGAACCCAGGCAGGCACTCGCATCTGAACGAGCCGGCGGTGTTGTGGCAGTGGCCGTTGCGGCACACGCGCTGCTCGGCGCACTCGTCCACGTCGGTGCAGGCGCCGCGCCCAGCTGTCGGCCGGTAGCCCGCCTCGCACACGCATTGGAACGAGCCTTCCAGGTTCACGCAGCGCCCGCCCTGTAGAGAAAACAACACATTACATCATAATATTCCGTAAAAGAGAAATAAAGAGAGGAGAGAGAGAATAATGACCGTTTTCACCATCAATCCCTTATTTTAAGTGACCCCTAAAAAACAAAATTCCTGTTATGTGTTACCATATGGGTCACAAAATTAGGGATTGATGGTGAAAACGGGCATAAAGCTGTTATGCTTACGAATAAAATTTAAGGGTAGGCATTCCTTTAGGTGCCTGCCAAATACAGAACATGATAATGCGATTAATAATACCCTCACCAAAAAACCATGAATCTATAATATGAAGTCGATATCAATTAAATTACAGCATGATCTAGAAGTGGCTGATGCTGTAGTTGGAGAGAAATAAATTAGTCCGACCAGCAATTATATATCTGTGGTAACAGGCACCAAGATTCGTTGAGCAGATGCGTCATCGCACTCTGCGTAATGGCACTCACTTGGTTGTCACACAGAGCACAACACAGAGTGTGTTGCAGTAGGGGCCGTGGCAATCATCTGAGCCACTGCATCTCACCTGGCACACATACTTGTCTGAGCCACTGCATGTGCCACTCACCTGGCACACGGACTTGTCGCTGCACTCGTCGATGTCGCTGCAGTAGCCGCCCAGCACGAACTGGAAGCCGGCGTCGCACTGGCAGTCGTAGCTGCCGGGCGTGTTGCGGCAGCGGCCGCGGCGGCACACGTTGGGCGTATCGCGGCACTCGTCCACGTCGCGGCACGCGTTGCCGGTCTCCGTCGACTCGTAGCCGGCGTTGCAAACACATTCGTAGGTGCTGTAGAAGACATGGGAATCAAAATAAAGACGAGAGCCGGCTTAGACACTGCTGATTCGTAGAACATTTGAAAAGTTAGGTTTGACAAACGTCAAAAATCTGTCAAGTCCATACAAAATATACCGGTTATCGTAATGGTGCGTCCACACAACGGGCTCGCGCGGCACGCTGGTCATCCTGCTCTTGAGTGAGCAGGATGTCGAGTTTGCCGCGTGAGCCCGTTCGCCCAGTGTGGACGCACCATTATAGTTACGATCAAAGTAAGGTGGTGCAAATCAGCCTTCTAGTCAATTGCCTAATTCACTGAGTTTTAGTCTATTTTTTGGATGATGATCTCCTTTTTATGAGGACTTACCCAGGTCCAATGCTTCTGCATATGCCATTGGTGCACATGGCTCCGTTTGTCATTTCGCATTCGTTTTGGTCACTGCACCGCCTGTTGTTGTCTACAGGATCGAAGCCTGGTGGACATCTGAAAACAATCAAAATTAAAACTTAAAACATTGAAACCTGGACCTTACTTTCAACAAGTTAGTTCAGACAACAAGCTGCAAAAGAGCCAAAATCCTGAGAGTAATATTTAGATGGGAAAATATCTAAGTACCTGCATTCAAAGGAGCCAGGGTTGTTGATACAAGTGCCGCCCTTGCAGTAGCCGAGCGCGCACTCGTCGATGTCAATACAGATCGGGTTGCCATCCTGTACTGTCTCTTCCGCGCCATCCCAGCAGTTACATGAATATCTGGAGGCATGAAGAGTTGAGAAAAAGAAATTAAATAAATTCTTGGCATCAACATTGGCATCAGTATCGACATGCTTAAGCGAGCGACATTGTCATCGTAATGACAGAAGTATGCAAACTTATTTCAAACAAATAAAAAAAAGAAAAGAAAGTTAAAGACCAGAACAAATTAAGACAAATGATCATCATAATATTGTTTTAAACTTTCATGATCACTAACAAAATTATTATTACCGACGGGATTGCTTGATTATTACTCCGTGATCATGGCGCTTGCAACAGTGCCGAAATATCGGAAACTCAAAATTAAGTTACATGGTAGCAATCCCGTCAGTAATAAATGATCATCAGATCGTCGAGGATGTCAATAAGTGATTAACTGTGATTAACTGTGATTAACTGTGATTAACTGTGATTAACTGTGATTAACTGTGATTAACTGTGATTAACTGTGATTAACTGTGATTAACTGTGATTAACTGAGATTAACTGTGATTAACTGTGATTAACTGTGATTAACTGTGATTAACTGTAATTAATTATGATGAACTTATTCTTACCCAACATCCTTATCAACACACTCTCCCAGGCCGCAAATTCCGCTCCTCAGCATACACTCGTTGATCTTGGGGTACACGGCGATGGACTTGGCCTCGAAGTCGTCGTCCGGCCCGAGCCCGCCGCCGCCGATGCCGCCGCCGCCGCCGGTAGTGTTGCGGTGCCAGTAGGGAGGCACGCCGCCGCCGCCGCAGAGGTGGATCCATTCCACTGCATTAGGTAAAAGATACTGTCACCGAAATTCGGATACTTTGAAAAGCCTCTAGCCTCTACTTTTGGTAGCGTTCTTTTCCACGTAGGTAAGTCAGAGACTCATCAAAATTAATAGGCATTCACTAAAGTATTAATGAGCTGTAGTCTGTATCAGAAATTATCATTTTCACGAAACATACACGAAACAAAAGTGATGAAAATTCCACCTATGCCATTTTACACAAAAAGTTCCGATAAAAATATCTCAAGAATAAAAGAAATCATAACACGTATAATAGTGTAGGTATCTCACCAGCTCCTCTGGGAGGGCAGGGTGTGCAAAGATCACCCCAAGCTCGACCCATGTTGAAACCACAACAGCAGTCGCGGTTCGACAGCTGCACTGGCAGCCTTTCCGCACATTCTCCCGTCTCGCCCAAGTACGCGAAGCAACTGCTCACACGGCCGTCTGCAGAAGGTAACCAAAGTTAGATAACGGTTAAGTAAAACACCATATTCTAATGGTAAATATTTGTATTGGTACCTAACCCATTGGAGTAAAAATACGTACCGATACAAAACTTCTTGTCTGGACTAGGAATGAAGTGAGGATTGCAAAGACAGTAATAATCGCCTTCCGTATTCACGCATTTGCCGTTCTGCAACAAAATACCATGTGAAATCATGCGGGATTATTAGAAAAAAAATAATCATCACCACCTGTCAAAATAGCTAGACTGCCACCAGCAAGATGTGATAAAACAAATTGAAGGAAAATAGGTTTTTCCAGCCAAAGGGGACAGTTGGGGTTGTAGTACCATCATGCTGTGCATCATGTGTAGCAATCTGGAAATCATTGTGATTGTTCAGCAGTGGACTGGTCATTCTGTGGCTACCATCATGTAAGGTCTTAGAAAAGTAAATAGTTTGAGTGATATAGCAATACAGGTGCAATGTGTTGATAGAGCTCATCAAACTCACGGGGCAGATGTCAGGGTCCTCGCACTCGTCGATGTCCTCGCAATTGTTGGTGACGCGGTGGCGGCGCTGGCCGGGCGGGCACTCGCACGAGAACGAACCGATACTGTTCACGCACTTGCCGCCGCTGCATAGCCCTGGGACTGCTGCGCACTCGTCGATGTCCTGGAATGTACCAGGAGTTTAGCCTACGTGAGCTGCTTACGTGATAAAGCCTGCACACTTAAAATTTCAAGCCTATAAAAACTTCAGTCCACATAACTCTTTTTACACGCAACTTTTCTGGTGGAAAACTGGCAGTGGTCCCCCATCCTGCTCTATCAAGATTAAAGATAAAAACTGAGAGAAGCATACTCTATAATGCCTTCTACTGGGGTAATCTCTGCGTTTTATTTTGACGCGGAGCTGAAACTGGTTCTGACGCGTTATTTTCTAAGGTGGATATACCTACCTTTCAAGAAAACAAAACACTAATCAGAGAACCAAGAAAAGGGACCATAGGTGCGAATAACTCCACTGACCATCTTCATGCACAAACCATCTAAAGATCTAAATGCACACCTAAATCATGAACCACCAAAGAAAACCTGTGTACTATCACACCGAAGCCTCTCACCTGGCACTCCTTAGTGGCGAGATTCCTCAGATGTCCAGTGGGGCAGTCAAGGTCTCCGCAGCGCTCACAAGGGTGCCCCCAGGCTACGCCCACGGTGGCGCAACACAGCTGTTTGGTGCACACCACTCCTTCTAGCGCTCCGGTGCATAGGGCTCCGCGGGTGTCGGTGTAGCAGGGCCCTGAAATAAGACGACTCTTGATGACGACAATAGGTTATAATAGATTTTGTTAAAAAGCTTCTTACTTACTGAAGCGTTAAACACAAAATTTTGATTTGTTCGATAAATGAAAATATTCTACTGCCATAAAAGTAAGTCGATGAGTAAGTAGAGATGATTATTTGGTTAATGGTGAGGCGTTAACGGATTTAACACCTCTCGAAGGTCGATTGCTTTGAAAAGTTACCAACACTTTTTGCTTTATTTTGCGGTATCATAAATGATGATTATTATGGTTAGTTGTTTATTCAACTGCCAAAAGAAGACGCATGTCGCCTAATGAAAACTGTTTTAGTTTAGTTCCATCAAACTCCTTACCTTCCTTACTAGACTTATTTTTTAGATAAATGAATAAAACAGATTCGCATATTATGTGTATCGCGGTGATAAATAAATTGCCTTACCAGTCCTTCTATCGATTTCACAACGTGTCCCAGACAGGCCGTGGAAGCAGACGCAGCGGTCGGGCGCGATACAGCGCCCTCCATGTAGGCACGGCTCGCGGCAGATAGCTGAAGGAAAGAATATTACGGTTTAGTCAAATAAAAATATACTCAACTGCACAAAAACATACATATAATGAAATGAAATAGTTTATACAGTACATGGCCCTTTCCAGGGCACTTATACACGTCTCAAATATAGCTTGCCCTACCACCATTTCGGGACAACATATTATGGGCTACTGAGAAGAAGAAACTCAGTCACTGTTGTCTATAGTAAAACAGTAACGTATACAATATGCTCACACTGATCTGCTATAGTTTAAAGTGGGAAGGACACTTATTGCACCCCCAGTCAGCGCACGAGTAGCCGAGTAATTACAGCTCGAAGTTTATACTGTGGTGCTACTGCCGTCTGCCAGTCTGCTGACTGCTGCTAAAGCAACACAGCCGAAACTTAACGTAATTTTATGAAACACGTGTTCGGATTAGCAAGCTGAAGTGGCAATGGGCAGGGCCCATAGTACGCAGAACTGACGGCCGATGGGGCAGCAAGGTTCTAGAGTGGAGGCCGCGTACTGGAAAACGCAGCGTGAGACGTCCACCCACAAGGTGAACTGATGACACGACATCATAAAGGTAGCAGAAAGGCTCTGGACGCAGGCCGCTACCAATCGATCAACATGGAAATCATTGGGGGAAGCCTATGTTCAGCAGTGGACGTCCTATGGCTGAAATGATGATGATGCTGATGACGTATCCGTTATGAGCAATGACCACTTTGATAATGATTCATCACTTACGGTCGGTACAGAACTCGCCGCTCCAGCCGGGCGCGCAGGCGCAGGTGCCGTTGGTGCACGTCCCGCCGTTCATGCAGATGCGCCGGCAGCCGCCGCGCGTGCGCGCTGCAAGACAAACCAAACTAGAACTAATTGCAGACAAATAAGTACAATCTCCAATGCACCTATTGAAGTAATATTACTATGTAGTACATTATAACTCAATGAATGCACCATAAGGTCTCCAAAAAGTCTACATTCTAAAATCGACATAATACAAGACGTTGACTACCACTTTTGAGACCATATTGCGCGTAAGAGGACATAATAGCTTTCGCACCATGTTGGGCGCCAAATAAGAAAAAATTACTCCTGTATGAAAATGTTCTAAAGCAGACATCTCACTATGATTTAATCTTTAGAACAACAGAGCAATTGAGTCACTCTTTTCTGAATACAGTCATGCCATAAAGGCACAAACACAAGACTGCATTAAAATTGTGGATTCAATCTTAAAGTTCAAACATTATAAATGTCTCGTGGGTATGCAACTATTTCCTTCTCTTTTTGCCACCGCCCTAACTCTGAACTGCCAATGGAGTCCCAGAGGATAATTAATGGTAAGAGCGTATTACACTTGAAAATTTCGATGGGTTTATCTAGTGTCTAAGTAGCTCAGTTGGAAGAGCAGTCGCCCGGCAAGCGAAAGGTCCGTGGGTTTAATTCCCGCCTTAGGCAGTTAGATTTTTTCAAGTTATTTTAAAGATAAATAATCTTTTTTTTTTCTGAAGGGACGCGCTTTTTGCTTGAGGAGCTTTTCCAGCTTCACCGGGCAGAGTGGCGAGTACAGAAGGTACTTATCCTAGGTAGCTTAGGTAAGGTATCGGGCCGTATCGAGCGCATAAGCGCCCGATCAGTGGCGAACCCAACTAGAAGGTTGCCCAACGCGGTGTTGGACCAGAGTCCAGCCTACGGTGGGCTCACTCTAGTGGGCCCGATCGAGGGGACTACGGACGCGGCCTGAGGGCGCCACGATAGGCTCGGACCTCGGATCCGCAAAGTTATACTTATACTAACGTGGGTAAGGATAGAGTCCCCCGTTGGCGCAAGAGGGCGCCTCCACGCCGCCCGGGCAGCGGCACATGTTGGGCGCCACGCACGAGCCCGGCCCGGGCCCGCAGTCCGGCCGGCAGATGGCTACAAAATTAAAACAAACCGGGTAAAATATGGAAATACTAAAAAGGAAACTAGCTATTTATGCCTCGTTTATTATATCCGTTCTAAAGTACGGCCAACAAGAAGCGATACCAAATGTAAACAAACCTAATGAATAGCAGGGGTTTGACTTTGACATATTTTGGCGGGAGAACGAGATATTACGACAAATACACAAGATGGGAAGAAACAGAATAGATTGTCAGTTCGACAGTCGAATCGACCTTTTGTATCGCTGCTAGTTGGCCGTACTTAGNGTACTAGTACATAACTATTACTACTTACGGACAACACAAAGAAGCGAATTTGGCCTGGAAGTCCATCCTGGACAGCAATGCGTGCTGTTGCGACTCCGGCAGACGTGTGGCCTGAAATAACAACAATGTTATAAGTTATGTAGGTTTGTTACATGCAGCTTTACCTATTAAATTAAAAGATAATGTTATAAATTTTAATTTTTATCGCTTATCAGTTCGGCCGCTTTATAAAACTCATAAACCACTATCCCGTCATCTAAATATACAGTGTAGAGGTACTTGTCTAACAGGCTTTATTATTACTAACTGTAATAAATAAGTCCGCTTAAAAGTTTAGATTACCTCTTGCAACTTTGTCTGGACTCAAAATCGGCCAATTCTGATTCAACAATATTTTATGACTCGCTAAACTGGTACCACTTCCTAANTTACTCACTAAACTGGTACCACTTCCTAATGAAGACTATATTTACAGACGCCATAAAATATACTAATGGCTACGCCGTTTCAGCTTTGGAGTTATTAATTAAAAACCCATTATAACATTGTAACATGTAATTTATGGTTCTAAAACAATCCATCTACAGTAAAAATAACGCCACCAATTTCCTGGCGACATAAATCATAGAAATTGACCGTCCACCTACACCCCTATCAACAGTGTCTTTTGAATTCATAATTGGTCCGTCATCTTTGTCTTCCAAAACGGTTGTCAATTAATTATCCTTTTGTCTCGTATATGGCCTGCGCTGACCATTACGTAATCTCAAAAGTTGGACAGGACTTTATTTAGAGAGCGATGGTGGCGGAGCTTGCCTGCCTCGTGAACCGTGGCTAAGGTGGGTCGCAGTAGTTAGCCGATTCGCTTCGGTCTTTAACTAGACTAATTTCTGTCCAGGTCAATAGGCCGACATGTTATCGGCGTCCTTAGTCACTGGATATAGAGACCTTGTACCAAAATCGCTGTATCTCTGCTAAATGCAATTGTTTATCAAATAAATCCCGGCAAATGAGTTTAAATGCGCTGTCAATGACGACTGACCACATGTTTATAATATGTATGCTCGTACAAATGGCAGTCTATTCAGATGGAGTTTAAATTCCTGTAACTACATCACGATTGGAATAAGTTGCCTCAGTAAAACAATCCGCAAATCACAATCACAACCCGAATGGTGCAAGTGCCCATTTAATATTGATGAATTCACAGATTGAACAAAACGTCGTGGTAAACTTGCATTCAGCTTTTACCTACTCTCGCTATGTCATAGGAACGTGCTCCTTTCCCGTATGAAATGCCTTCCAAACTGCACTTCCCAAACCGAGTTCAATCGTCAATATTCTTCGTGCCCATGAACAATGTGCAAAGTCATCACAACATTACAATTTCGTATATTTTCAACGGAACCTCAGATGATCCTCAAATTAAGGTCATGAGAACTACCTCCCAAGTGGCGTTCCTAACGCGATTTTCCCCGTTGCACCGGCCTTGGGGCCTCGTCACCTGCCGTTCCGGTACCGATCTTCCCGAAATTATAGGCGTGAAACCCACCCACGCGTGCGCCCGCGCCGTACTACTCATGTTACGATGCTCCAACCGCGCCCGGAATGAGGAAACGTGACTGGAGGACAGTCGGCAGTGCCTGGAAGTGGTCCCTACCTCTGAGATAATTATAAGTTATGTTCAATTTTTATAATGAAACTCAGTATGGAAAATTGCATTCCTACTTATTCATTCTTTCTAGGCTCTACATTTTTGTAAATGGCTTTTGCACTGTGTCCCCGAATATCGAATGCTAAAATGACTCATCATAAAACAAACAAACATACTAAAGCTGTGTTTCTTTTTTAAGGTAGTGCATCGCGTGCTGGTTCATCTGATGGTAAGTGATTCAGAAATTACACTTATCAGGAAACTTTGAAGGATAATTGTTAAGCACTCGAAGACTACGCAAATCAGGTTCATCGTAAAAAGCATTATTTTACTTGACATGTCCCGACGGAGACAGGTGGAGCCTAGCAATTGCAGGCATGTGCATTACTGGATTATGCATCGCACGTCTGGGGACNATGGGGACGATGCTCTCAGCGCGCGCGCACGGCGTGGCCACATGATTCATGTTGCATCTTCTTTGATTGCACCTATTTATAATTCACAGGATTCCAAGAGCTTTTGATCTGAACCTATCTTGACAATGATGTTAGCCAGAAATGGATTGCAATGCAGTTGCTAATATTAGTAAGACAATAAAGGCCGTAACGTGACACATTGAAGGGTGACACGTGGTGTAACCAGATATTGTGTATTTAGAAGAATACCTACCTATTCCCCTGAAAATAAGAATAGGCGTGAATATACCAAGAAGTACACTGATCTTGGTATAGCTAAATATGTTTGGTTTTGGCTGGGCTGCAAGCGGGTCATCTAACGCAAAGGCTGGGGGTACGCCCATCCAGTATGTGGATCTTGTCTCAGTGAGTTCGTGACGAGGAGTTGCTGACAGTGACTCACCCGACAAACTGGCTGGGTGCTCGCTCATCCAGCGTGCGGGCCCCGCGCTGCCAGTGGCGCGGCCG
Source organism: Ostrinia furnacalis (assembly GCF_004193835.3). Taxonomy (NCBI): domain Eukaryota; kingdom Metazoa; phylum Arthropoda; class Insecta; order Lepidoptera; family Crambidae; genus Ostrinia; species Ostrinia furnacalis. The sequence continues at coordinate 115,967 of NW_021135343.1, forward strand.
GTGCGTGCTCTGCTGGGGATAGCGCGGCTCAGCGGTCGCCAGCGAGCACAGCGCGCTCAGCACCAGCAGCGCTGGCAGGAACCACTGCATTGTCATCTTGGCACCATCACCCTGCATAACAAACAAACATTCAAGTCCGATGTTGTATAACATCCGGTAGGTATACACATCCGATATCAGTTTTACGACTTCGATCATGACCAAAATTATTATTAAACTTTTTACAAAAACATTGCATAAATATTCGGAGGAGCGCGCGTTTTATCACTAAATGCAATATTTTGATAGCCCGAGGTCAGAGCCGAAGCATTTGTAACCCAGTTAACTATTTTTAATGTCGAATGAATCAAGGCGGAGTGTGTACGCAAATTAATGAATCAAAACGAAGTTTCGAGATAAGGCGATGATAACCGTCGCTCGGGAGAATGCCTAATTGCGTGGACCACCGTGAAGTTGATAATTAAAAGGGAACCCGACGTTTCAAAGTTGGTCAGTTACAAAATTAGATTAAAGTCGTATTAGAAAAGTTTTCACAAAAGCTTTCAATCTCGTGGTCTACACATCCTTATTTGGACTTTTGAACATTCAATCTTTGCCAGCCAAATCAAGATCGAATGTGTGTATTTGGCAAACGATAAGACAATGTAAATGAAAGGCCGCAATGTGATTGGTAGAGCAAGAGTGTAGGCTGAAAACAAACACTGTCAGGCCCGTATATGGTCGGATTCCCATTCCGTCACACCATTTTGGGACAAAGGTACTATTTACAAATACCCACCCGAATAATGCTGATCGATCTAAGTCTTATTAGGTGTCGGTTTATGTATGCTGTTTTGAGGTGGTACTTCATCAATGTAACGTAAGACATTGTGGGAAGCAATTTAATACTACGATAAAAAATGTGGAGCAAAATCTTCACTGCTCTTTCTAACTTTAGGTTTGAATTATCTGAAACGATACCTCGTATATTAACATACAAAGGGATAGTTTTGTAGTAAAAAGAGACAGCTGTTATAATGAGTAATTAATATAGTTGCAGATATGTGAGGGGCGCGCGCGGGGAGGCGGGGTCAAGGAATCTGTGCCGAAATGATAACGGGGCCGACGACCCTACCCTATTGCAGCCACTCACTATATTTAGTGGAGAGGTAATCGTCGGTCCATCGATAAGGCCCAGAGGCCCACTGCAGTTTGAGGGACCTTAACCTTGCGAATTCCAAACCAGGTCAATAATGTGGGCACATGCGCATGGGCACAATTAGAGGTGGAAGTTGAAAGAATACCAATCATCCTCCTACGGGTATACCTATAAGATGTGCTAAGAAACATTTTAGATCTGCATTCAATTAATCGATCACATGTGTGTATTTGGCATAATCATAATATGTACTTGATTGAAATAATTGTAAGTTAACACATTATAAGTGCACATTTCCTCACCAAAACGTTTAAGAACTCATCATTTAGTGAGCCTAGAGTGCGCACAGTAAACATGCATGATAATTATAGGTTTAAGACCCTACAAAATTAATAATAAAGATATGAAACAGCGTCAACAGACGGTTGAAGAGCGTAGAGATTTGTGTTGGTGCGTAATTCATAACAATCTGTAGACGTTACGGAATCGTTAAACTCCGAACTGGTTCAAAACAATAAGCATCCGAATCAAAGGACGCCTGCGCAAGTCGGCAATTAGCTGTCATTGAAAGCTTAATTTGACGTTACGAGCGGAGAATATGGCGCAATAATAACGCTATAAATACAAACATTGATCTTATAACTGTTTTAAAGCAATAGCGATGTAGAGTAAGGCAAGTAAGTTTAAAGAACATGCCCTAAAAGATCTAAAAATTGACACTATAAAGCAGGACTAGAAGATTATCAGATAAAGAATACAAATAACATCATTTTAGACTCTGGATTGTTGTACGAATGCTGCAGATAGCATTTTTATCACAAACTAGACTGAACTGCTAAATCGTGGAACATAATACTTACTCAAATGTACAGTCACGGAATGAAAAGGTTCGTCAGTTTTCAAATTGATTCCTTCAACGAATCGCGAGCACATATTACCTTTTGAAACTATGTTACAGAATAATCTCGAGTTAGAGAAAATAATAAATAATCTTTAACTGTTTGTCAGTAAAGTTCAAAATTATTCAGATCAAAGTTGTTTGACGATTTATTTTGTCAAGAAGATTATTATGATTGATAAACTAAAACCTTTTTGTTGGTTCAATCTGCCATTATTATTTCTATTAAATAAAAAAAACTATTGTCAATTGGTCAATGTCATCGTTGCATTGCACGGATGGGATAGAAAAATAAACTAGCAAAACCTTATTTGTTAGCAAATGTCATATTTATTTAAATGTTAGCAGCACTGTTTCTTGCACTGTTATGTTGGCAGGTTTGACTCTTACAGTACCTAGTGCAAGCGAAAACCGACACTAAGGTGACGAACCTTTTCATTCTGCGACTGTACATTCATCGTGTTTCGAGAATAGCAAAATTTTTCAGATTCGGATCATTAAGTCCAAAGACTTAATTTACAAATTGTTTACAAAGGTACTAAAACACCTTCACCTTTAGGTATTGCAAAGCATTATCTGTATACTAGCTCTACAGAAATGTGAGATTTTAATTCAGACAAAACTGTGTGTTAGATAACATGCTACTGAGCTGCTGAGCTCAATTTAATCTACATTATAGATTCAATGTGCATTAGTAACCTAAGCCCACGATATCCTTTCTCATTACTCCAGTAGAGGTCAGTAAGTGAAGAGGAGAAAAAGTTCAAATGGAATAGAAGTCTCTTGTACTCATTTATTGATTGTTGCTTAGAGACGTAACTTCACTCACTCGCTATGTAATTTGTTGTCAATTAAAGTGACAAAGGATAGGAAATAATTATAGAGTTCTAAAGCTCACAACCAAAAGAATAATAAAGTCTTGAAATGACCTCGCAGAACAATATGCCCCTTGGTTTTTAAGGTAAAATAAGAAAATAAGTACTGTAAGAGTGAACTACTAATTGAGTCAGATTATTTAGAACCAAACTTACGTTACATTGCGTGCCTGCCCATAGCTGAATTAAAACGTAGCGGTGCGCTTCAAATCAAAGACGAGTGTCAATAGAGGCCGTTTTACTACCACATAACAGAAAGTTCACTTTGTATGGTAGTAACAAATAACAGTCGGTAAACAAAGCATTGATCCGACGCAATCGGCGCGATCCGGCGGTGACTCAGAGCGCCCACGCTCGAATCTGGGACCCCGCTACTATGCCGGGGACGCTAACTGGACTACACCGAGATTTCGCTGGAGACGATAATGGCTGGAGTGATAAGAAGTTCTACTGTTTTATGTGAAAGTGCTGTAAATATCTGTCTTCATTTGAAGAAAAAATCTGAATGGTCAATTACCTGAAGATGAAAATTAGGCGATATTAACACTCAGAAATCGACTTAATATGGACACCATAACTAAATTTATAATCGGATTGGTAATCATTATCCTAAAACTCTACATTTTAGAGCAAAGTTAATGCCAGAGTCGAAAATTAATACATTGTGTTGATCTATTCGTCGAAACCTTTGGGACTCTACACATCATCGGCCATTGACAAGTAGCTACAACATTTGAAACATTTGCAAAGGCATATAAATTGTATAACTGCGTTTCATTCCGTAGCGCCTTTTAAAACAGCATAGCAAGCAAGCATCTACGCTACTACAAAGAATGTGTGTAAAGAGAAGCACTAATTAAAAAACGTAAATGTGTAGTAGGTATTAAAGAAATAAACTAGATGTAATCAGCACAACGTACTAGGTGCCTAATCACAACCTGAGAGCAAACAGCAATTTGACTGATAACGGTGACAGACAGAATGAAGCCGCGAGCTAGAACAAATCCAACATCTTTGTTGGAATTCACATAATTTTCATACCTTATTACTACTACTATATTTTGACGTACGTACTTTTGGATATCTCTACCAACTTTTGCTTTTATTACAGGTTCTCATTTAGTAAACTAACAATATCAGTTCGGATCAATACAACTTTGTCCTGTCAAGCACAAGTTGCCTCCTTCAAAATTTCCCGTTATTTATTAGTTTAAGTACTTTCTTACCGTCCTTTAAAAACAAACAAAGTGGGAATCCTTTGATGGGTGTGAATGGCCCGTAACGAACTTTCCCCAAACACTCGCGACCCGAATCCGACGCAGATCCTCTAATAAGGCCGCCGCTTGTAATGTTTGCTGGCACGACGGGTTTCTTGTATTTATGATGGAAACATTTCAGTTTCAAATAACTGTTAGAAACTTAGAGGTCGAAGAGGAAGATTTAGCATTTAAAAAGTGATAAAGACTGAATACCATGTTACTAAAATATTTTACAAAATACTCGTAATTGGATCCAGTCGTCGATAGAACCACATGCAAAATTGGTTGGTGTTAGCTATAAATTCATGACTCTTATAAAGTGGATTTGAAAAGCAAGAATAGGTCAAGGTGGCCTTACCTTTTTTGTACGACAATGTGACCAAAACGAGATTTGGTGAGGTAATTAAACAGGTAATAGTTGATAATTTAGGAGCACTAAAACACAACTAAAGATCTGGTCGTTTTGGACATAGAAAAGATTTATTGCTCTTACTACTACCTCCAATTTATTATCATGGATACTGGTTTCAGGATAATCTCAGGTCTACCCAGCCTAGAATTAAATACAAATTACTATTTAATTACGCCTGAAATAGATTACTGTACAAGTAATAGAGTAGCTGCTACTACGGAAGCGGTTTAAGATAATGATTAATTTAATTTAATTTATTTATTACATTATGATAACCATACACATACAGCACTTTGTATCATACTAATAATACATGATACTACACCCTTAGAGTATGTAGAAATAAAAGTGTATGTAGAGATGTTTTAAAAGACAAGCATAGCAAGATCTAGAAGACAGCATAGAGTCATCCCAGTAGTATGGTTTGGNTTTTAAAAAAAATTCTGTTTATTGTAAATTTAATTTAATTTATTTATTACATTATGATAACCATTATACACATACAGAACTTTGTATCATACTAATAATACATGATGCACCCTTCGAGTATGTGGAAATAAAAGTATATGTAGAGATGTTTTAAAAGACAAAAATAGCAAGAAGAGTCATCATAATCAAGCTAGACTAAAACGAATGTTGTGTTCAGCTACAATCGGAGTGCAAATTAATTGTTAATTTTTGTTCAATGTACTTTATTTTTAAGCCATGATTTGCAATCTGTTGCTGTACCTTAATAAATAAATAAATAAATAAATAATTAGCTATAAGACAGCATAGAATCACCCAGTAATATATGGTTTGGTGGCCCCGCGAGCTAAAAGACATGGAGCTCGGAAAAATTTATCAGCATTGAATAAAGTATTGCTAAATAAACTTGAAACTGAGACGTTCGTAACAAATCCCATAACTGGAAAGAGCTACATTTGAAAAAGTACGGAGTCTTCCTCTACACAGTACAATGCGCGCCGCAAACGATTGTGTACAGTCGGCCCGGATCACTGTCAAGTGTCGCTTATTGGGCGCGATGAGTTACGATGATATGTCAAAACGCGCGGCACCGGTGATCGGCACGCGTGCGCCGCGTAGGCTCGGAGATAGACATTCGGGAAATAGCGATTATATCTTTATTGGATGTTCATTTTTACATACCTAATAAGTTGTCTGAAACGAACGAACTTGTCTATCATTGAAAGGATATTTGGCATGAGCAAGAATATAATATTATTTTTGTGACCTCCTTGTAAACTTTACAAACTAACTTAACTCCTAATTGTATTACCTCATGGATAATAGAGACGATCTTAGAACTGAAAAGCACTGCAATTTGTAAATGCTGCTACTAAACGAATTTATAGAGCACAGTCAATCGGCTTACGTCTGACACATAGAATACGAATTCTTTATTATAATTGGACCCATTAATTTACGTGTACCTAAAAGTAGAGCCAAGAACTAAATGCCCGTTTTCCAACTATCCGTAACTGAACAGACAAACAACCGCGAGTGTTTTATTGTTTTGACAACCGTTACCTCAGATAGTCTATCTCGCGCTGTATCTTCTGCGAAGTGAGGTCTATAACTCGTGAATCGTGCACGCTATCTCCCTGCCTACAGCGCGATCGCGCGCGTGCATTAGCGGGGAATTATTCGTCAACGTCTTATAGGTGCGCCGGGCAGCTCGTGATCGCTGACGACCAGGGATTAATCGACGCTCGTACAGCCCGATCTAACGGGAACCCAGCGGAATCGAAAAGGGCTTAGAAGTTTTTAGTTTATTAGCAGAATCTCTCAATCTATCAAAAAATATCTTCTTAGAGAAGAGGAAGTTGCCTGCTCTACAATATAGGTTGATTTTGGAGATATTATGGGTTTTAGTCTCAAACAAATAACCTTATTAACATGATTTTTCGGCCATAAGTTATATGTTTTAGCAAACTGTTACTGTAACACTTACTAGCAAAGTAAAAAGTGACAAATCCATCTTCACTAAATAGTTCCAAAGACTAATAGCCTATTACGCGATCATAATTGTTGTTGATTACTGTCTTTAAACACTGCACCATGTCCGCACACAGCGTAAGGACTGCCCTCAATTGAGCGTTTATTAACGTGCTGCGAACTGAACAACGGAATCGCTTCAGGAACTTACAGAAATGTAGGTAGGTACACTGTTTTACACAGCAAGTTCACTTACAACTAGGCAAAAACTTAAATTATGTGGCTTGTGAGCAGCTATGATAGAGTCACACTGCCATATAGTACTAAAGTCACCACATTGCATTATGATAAGTCACTAATAACTTTCAAAATAGCGTTACAACATAAATCTGAGATACTTTTAGTATTTTTCAAGAGATCAGTAACAAAACCGAACCAACTCCACGGCTCTACATTCAAAGTAGCCGCCATCCGCATTACCATGGACAATTTATCAACCGGGCGCCATGTAAAGCATAGAGAATCAATTCGGCTGGCCACCCATAAGCACGCACCCTTATTAATTAACATTCTTAATTACGGGATGCCCCGAAGGCTTATTAATGCCACCTCTCCAATAATCGGTTACGGTAACTGAGATTAGATTTACTGTCCTTATTTATCGAGCGAGGTTAATTTTACATCGGCATTGTAATTCTACCACGCTGTCTGTGGTAGGAACAGGTCAGAAATAGGTAAAATATGTAGGTACTAAATCTGTTACTGTATTAGTAATCATGAGAAAACTAAGTAACCGCCAATTTGCCAAGTTCGTAAAAACTTTATTTGCAAAAAATGAGCAAAAATTCAGGCATTAGTCCCATTTACTGCCTTTGGTATTTTCTATGCATCAGTGGCCCATGTCAGAAGCTGTTGTATTACACTTTTTGCAGGGTCCCACTATCTTTATGTCTCCCTGGATAAACTTGACCTTCACTTATTCGGTTTTTATTGGCGGCCAAGCTTTAGATCCTGGTTACACAGGAATTGCAGCGGTGGGAACTACAGGTGGGAATAGTTCCGTATCTTTGTTTCGCTCTACATAAACTAGAAACATCGTTTGAATACTTTCTAGTTGTTTTTTTATCCACAACGAGGAAGCTCTTGTTTGGTAATGTTTAGTAAAATATAAAATGTTTTCCTCAACGTTGTTAACATACGAGACAAACTCATTAAAACAAGCGGGCCCTAACAGGACTGCAGACTAATAAATATTGAGCTAGGACGATGAGTCACCGGCCCCAACAGATTTTGTCACGAACATGAAAGCAGATGGCCAGTGGCTGATGATTGAAAGCATTTTAATTATTCTATCACTACTGGCTGGTGTTAGATGGATCAACTTAAACAAAACATGGTACAGTCAGTAAAATATTTGGATTCAAATTGAAAAATAAGAAAGTAGGTAGGTACTACTGCGTGTAGGTACTGAAAGAAAACACGAGTTAATTTAACGAAATTAATAATAGAATGTACAGAGCTCCTACACTGCCAACATCTTTGTAAACATACAGACACAAAAGGCCTTGTACAAAATAGTCGAGCACCACCAATTTATACGTTTCCAAGATGATTTTAAAGCTAATAATTTTTAAACTAATATTTTGGAAAAAGGAAAATTAAGCTCTTACGTGATTTGAGGCACACGTTTTCCAATATTCTTTTCATAAAAATCTTTGCGGAATTCACGAAAATTAAAAAAAACGCGACATTGATCCATTAACGGTGTTAAAGCTTGGGTGACTCTATGTCCGTGACTGTATGTCGACGATACTACTGTGGCATAATTTATTATTTCTCATATAAAAAACCCAAATGCACATTCCAACTGATCAGCCATTGCGCAATGGCATTACACGTCTAAATCACACTTACATCCAGTCCCTATATCGTTTTATCCGACGCATCGTTAGAAACAATATCCCACACGCTCCCCGGGATCACTTCGAAACAATATAAATGTTTGTGCTTGTTCGAAGTCGTCGAACCTCAGACGAACGGGCGCCATTGACTGACACTGACAGCTCGATCGATTAATCAATCTCTGTTTCCATCGAAAAACTAGTTTTGAGCTTTGTGTGGAGTACTGTTTCCTACTCACTTTTGTAAGAATGTCGTAACTCACGGTAATGCAGGCCTAGCCACATATTTTTCTTTCTACTTCTGTTTTACGTTCACAAATAAACCGCGATAGCAATATGAGTTCCTTTTATATTCCAAATTTATTTAAAACAAACAAAATCGTATTTAACACGCCAGATCAGCAAGTGGGATTTTCAAAAATCTGCATAATTACATTCCTACTGAAATAACAACAATACGAATTAATTTCCGAATCTTACCTGATTTTAAAATAACTTCTAAAAACCCGTAGCAACATTCAAATTACTAATTTAAAGTTTGTTTCTAATCGTTCACACAACGGATTAAAACGAACATCAAGACAGTCATTTGTTTTTATAACAGTGAAATATTTGTCATTTTTACTTTTTATTTCTAGTTTTTTTACAAAGTGCCAGTCATTTAAAAATAAATTAAATTATTACAAACTTTTTAGAGTCGGGTCTTTTGGTTCTTTTACTACGAAAGTTTGATTTAATTACCAACAATTACCTACATGTAAAAAACCTGAAATAGCATTGTTAGAATGAAATACCGTTACAATTAAGATAAAGATTGATAAATTATTTTATGATTTGCATGTTGTGACAAATAACTACACAGTAAAATCACAAACACAACAAAGTCTTATACTTTAAACAAAAAAGGCGAATATTACACCACTCACGTCTGTCGTCTCTATGATGATGTGCAAATAAAAACGCCAAGGCTCCGTCCTCATTTACTTGCAGAATAAAACTCAAAAAGTGTCATGGCGCATCAATCACTTTGATTGATAGTGGTTATCACGAACTATGGGACAACACGGGCAGGTAAACACAACGCCGCCGTGCGACGACCCCGTTTCAACTATTATTCGGTTAAGAATCTGACACTAATCTTTCTTAATTAGAGCGAGCAAGCTAATTAATTTAGGGAGTCGGAATTACCATTGGAGGTGCCCCATTTCGATTAGTTATAAATTCCTTTAGCGAAAGTAGATTAGGGGTTGTTTAATTCGGGTTTAGAGCTTTTTGAATGAAACCTTTTTTGTACTGCTTAGTTAATATTGGTTTAAAAACTTCTTTGTAGATTTAACAAATAATGCTGGCTGGCAATTTAGACACGAGATTCACTTGTTACCTCTTTTATTTTATGTACAAGACATGAGTTTCATACGAGTATAAAAGTTATTTCAGGCGTGATGAAAAATTACGGATATAAAAATAATGTAGGGATGAAAATCTAATCATTTTCACCATTGCATTGTTTTTATTTAAAGGCGATTTATCTCAATATTCCTGGTGCTTTAGATCAGTTATCTATTTTATGAATTATAGAATCTATTCTTCTAAAACACTTCACACAACTTGAACCACGTGTAGGTATGTACATAATGGAGATTAGGGCACCAGACCAAATTTAGGTCAAGGTCGATCCAACGATATTAACTACATAATATTTAAACAGATGTACGAAGCATGAAGATAAAATATAGCCAATAAATAGGCGCTGTTCTGAATTGAAGTTTTTAAAGAATGCGATATTATTCTTCGATTATACTAAAGTAAGTAAATGTAAAATGTAGCTAAAAGGCTTAAAAGTCAGAAATCCCTAAGGTGTCAAGTGGTAGACTTCTACGGATTCCTAGCACTAGACTGAACACGATTAGTGTAATACCTAGGATTCCTTTGAAATTGTGGTAGAGTTAGTGACTAGAGTTGGATTTGAGATCGATTTTAATTAACGCGTAGGCAAAAAGATTTAATTACCTGGAATCATCATCATTATAATTATACTATCTATGAATGGGTGGTCCACCCACAAGGTGGAGGACCGACGACATCATAAAGGTAGCAGGGAAGCGTTGGACGCAGGCCGCTACCAATCGATCAACATGGAAAACATTGGGGGAGGCCTATGCTCAGCAGTGAACGTCCTGAAATGGTGATGATGATGATAATGATTTATGAATTTATCCACACCTAAAAACAAGCTTCTACTACTCTACTGGCCTTCATTGTATTATTATTTATTCTGTAATATAGCTACTTTTGGTCGAGCCTGTCCTCAGGTTGCTATGACGTTAACACCATTTTCTTAAAAGCTAACGTTTTCATTTTCCTACATTTTTCTATTGAAACTTGCAAGTATTAAAAATTCTAAAGATGCTTCAGAAATGTAAAGCAAAATACAGCCAACGCATTATTACTGTCAGTCATTTCCAGAGTGCTGAAATGCTCTGAAATATGATTATCAATAACCGCTAACAAAACAACATCTCACTCCTCGCCTTGCATTACATCCATTTCCACCAATATCGTACCTACATATTATTATTTGATTCCCGCGTTAAGGCCCAGTCTCCACCAAAGCGGAGAAGAGAGGATAATATGTATTTGAGTGACCAATCAGATTTCGTTATTTCCACACAATCTCAGCTTCAGTTCGGAAATCTGATTGGATATTCAAACATTATCCTTTCTTCTCCGCTTCAGTGGAAACAAGGCCTAAAGCCTCGTTCGCATTAGTCGAGAAATTTAGACGAGTGGCGAGTGGTGTAATTAATAGCTAAACGTGTCCGAACACCAAAAATTTAGTCGAGTAGGTAGTTTACTATATCGTTTAGGCCCGATTCAACCAAATTTTTATCCGAGAATAACTCCTGGTATAACTGTCACATTGACAGTTTCAGTATGGGAAATATATCAAAACTGACGATTTATTCTGAGATTAATATTTACTCTTGTTTGGTCGAATCCAACCTGAGTGGAAACAGGGCCTAAAGCCTCGTTCGCATTAGTCGAGTAATTTAGACGAGTGGCGAGTGGCTTAATAGCTAAACGAGTCCGAACACCAAAATTTTGTGGAGTAGTTTACTACAATCGTTTAGTCGAACCACAGAATAATAATGAGTACTATCGAACTAAACCATTTTGTTCTATTTTGACAGGAGAGTAGTAAGCAGGGACCTTGGGACGCGTGGTAGTACTCTCTACCACGCGTCCCACGGTCCCTGCTCACTGACTAAAGGAGTCCGAACTGAGCGGTTAAGTAGAGTTCATACAAAAACCACTTAATATGCACTTGTAAAGATTTTTGGTGAGTAGCGATTGGTTTAGCTACTAAGGCGAGTTGCTCTACTAATCACTCGACTAATGCAAACAAGGCTTTAATCTCAATATGACTGCCGCGTTAAATGTAGCTGCGCATCGATCACTAGAAAGGCCTGTTGTGCGCGCGCGCATAAGTGCCCGCGCTTCCTCGTCGCTCAATGGAGGCCTGTGCTGAAATGGGCTGATCCTAGATACTTGATACTCCAGGAACATGTATCTCGTAGCCTATTTATTTGCAGTTCCTATGTGGATAGTAAATATTACCTAGGTGCTGATGAAAACGGGTTTATGTAGAGTTGCGAATTGTGCACTTCGTCAATCAAACTGAAATAATCAAATTTCATTATAGGACTAACCAATTCAAGACTACGTTAATGTATTTTACTTGTCGTTTAGGTAAAAATATGCTGCGTGATAAGAGAACTGCCACGAATAGGTGACAACTACATAGTAGGTCTCATTCGTTATAGTTTTGAAGTTCTAAAACTTAGTAAATGAAGTGTAAAAAAGCTGAAAACGTGCTCTCACAACTTTTAGAATAACTGCTTGTTTGAATTTTAATTCGAGAATCATGTTAAGGTTTAGTAACTTCAAAAAAATATTTACAAAAAAGGTAAAACTTTTCAAAGTTTACCTTAGCGTTACGACTCTACCATAAGTAGGGTTGTGTTAACTTCAGTGACTTGAACTTTCTAACTACAGCTTTACATCTATTCCGTTATTATTTATCGTTGAAATAATTTATCGTTTCCATCAAACGCGGCCTAGTAACAGTTGAATTGCTATTAACAACAATGATGTGTAAAATTGCGTTGCGTAAGCGTCGCTTTGGGCCCTAAAGTTTTATAGTGGTCACAATGTGCCTGCTTAACGATCGACTATGATTTGTAACGACAGACACAATGGGGAATTAGTTTGCGCGCGCAGGCCAATGTCGACCGCAACATTAATCTTCGAACTTTGTCACAACAAACAGGTTGCAAATCCTCAGTCAGGATCGAGGCTTGGAAAATCTAATGATGATCAATCGACTTCAATGACTTGATGACTTATATCTGGATGATAAATTACCTACTTAGGACAAATTCTGTTAGAGGACGACATACTAGACTCTTCATGCTGTTAATCTTATTCCTATTATATTTAACATGCTTTAGAATAATAAGTACAAGAAATCTTACTTAAATGATCACGATCAATTCCATTTATATGATCATTACTTTAAACGAAAAGTAATATCAGCAAATTGGATTAGTATAGTTTAGTAAGTAATAGTTTCTACGTAGACGAACGCATATTATAAATCCAGGGCAATAATGTACTAATTTTAATTGTAAATCTCTTATGGATCTCACTTATCTTCTTCCTCAATGAATTTGAGAGAAGATAGGCATTTTTAGTTGTAACATTTTAGCTATTCATGTTACCGAATAACATCAATACGAAACAGATAATAATCCCACTACTTCTTCGTGTCAATGTGTACGAATGTGTGTCGAGTCAAAAGTCGCGAATTGTAATCAACACGACATAGAGGCTACGAATAATATCATCACAATGTTTATAACACAGATTACTATTAGAAACTAAGCATTTGACGAGATTTTAATTAATAAATGATCCCGATATTAAGGTCTACAGACATTTGAAAAGTTTTACATTTCGATTACGCTACTCGTTGAAGCAAATCAACGCAAATAAAAGAAAAATTAATAGCCAGTTAACTTTTCCCGACTGTTTTAAATCATAAACATGATAATGTAAATCATTGTTTACAAAAAGCTCGAAATGGGTTTCATTCCAGTGGCTGACGTCAAAGAAAGCTTACGAAACTTTGATCACAACAACATTTCGTTAACTACAATCCTACTCGTTCATACAAACTAGTCCAAGTTTATTTTTGAGATTGATTAAACCATGCCATGTTTGTTTGGTTAATTCGCGTGTTCTTGCCACTTTCGTAATATATTCTTATTTGACTTAGCATCCGCAAAAGTTTGTGTAAAAACTTTATTTAGAAAACATTGTTTTTTTATCAAGTAAATACATATTTGCTTGCAGTCATCAAAGCTTTTAGAAACTTGTCCCCGTTGCAGTAGTGTTTTTGTGTTTAATTAACAACTTGCAGTTATATTTTTTCAAAACTTAGACATTTATCTTAAGAGTAGTCTGATCTTTTTAAAAAACGTATTTCATGATGGCCCTCCTCCTTTGGACTTCGAATTAGATGGTTAGAGAGATGAATACCAAAATATCAACAGAAGATGACACAATGAGTCAGTAGAAAAGCTCTACAATGATTTCTCGTACAAAAAAGTTCTGATAGAAACTGAAACACAGACAATCACAATGGCAATAGGTATATCAGAGCGAATAAATGAATTGTAACATAATAATGAGCACAGGATTCCCACACAAGGGAATTTAGCGACGGACGCGATACGCCCGTTGCGCAAGCACAGCCTTCGCGGTTCCTCCTCCGATAACGCTGCTGCTAACCCTGGCCCGGTTTGACATCACAAACATCCCACCACCACATGTTTCACACATTTTATGAGAATTTTTATCAACTACTTATCACGAACTTAAGAGCTTCCAGGAGTTGTTGTTGACAACAACTACGAGTATGAGATGACGATAGTTGTTATTCTATTTTATTTCTCGGAATTCGAAATTACTTTTACTGAAACTTGGAATCAAATAATAAGTTAAACATGACCCATGTGCGTGATGATTAACTTGTTAATGAAAATTTGAAAGCTCTACCAAAAAATATTTTCAGAAATCTTGTGAAAATTAAATTAATTTTAACTTTAAAAATACACGAANTACACGAAAAGTTTTTTCAGTGACATTACGTAATACGATACCTATCTCTAGACCTATTCGAGACAATAGGCGGCAAGCGCCCAGGATCCGTCCGGGCGGTATTAAATTTAATCCTGGCTAAGGTCACGTTACCATGCCACAGTTTCCAAGCCGGGGGGCTGGCCGCTAGTGGGGCTGGTGGGGCTGGGGCTGGGCTGGGGCTAGGCTGGGGCTGGGGTCACACACGTTCGCGCCTGCACCGGGCGCTCGTCTCGGCGGCGCGCTCTCGACTGAGCTGACAGGCGACCGACTCCGCTCGCGATTTCGAGCGTTATCAATGAATCCGGCGCGCGCGCACATTTGCCCAACCACTTAGATCGATGCTGCTTCCGTTACGTTATTAGTAGCTATTCTTTACCTAAATGTTTGTTTATTGCGCTCGTTTTAAAGCTCGTGGTTTGTGTACTCGATGCCTCTGATTCGCCGCTATCGGATTTATGGTTTGCACTTGTTGAGTTTCGATCGTGCTCATAGTTTTAGACCTCATCTCATTTGATTTGTATGGGTTATATTTTTTTGGATTGGGGAATTAAAGCTAATGAAAGTTCATTAAAAGAAACCTCTGAGCAATTTCTACGCACTTTCTGAAATGTTATGTTTTCTCACTCTTATTTATTTCAAATTTTACATACCAATAACTTTTGAGTAGTTGTTTAAGGTGGTCCACAGGGTATAACAATAAGACCACTTTTGTTTCTCGTCCTCTACGTTAAACGTTCAGTAAGTGACTAAGTTAAACATTCAGATTAATGGCTCTACATTATTAGCATGGACTCTTAACCTGCTTTAAGCTGCGTATTATAATATTGATTACGTATACTTGTATTCTTTTATAATATAAACTAAATTATTTCCGCTCAAATTTTCCATACTTCATCATAAACTAAATATGTAGTTATGTAGGTTTTTAATATTATGTATGGTCTATTTATTCACTTGCATATGATTCGCCATGTAACCTTCAAATTGAATTCTAAATTCTTAAAGTATGTGTAATTCGAGCATCTGCGTCACATATGATCATTGTATTAAACTTTAAAAATGTGTTTATGGTAGCTCTCATAGATTAAAACAATACACGAAAAATGTCGTTTGTAGAGCCGAATACATAGCTTTAACTTTTTGACTAAAGATTATACCTACTTAGAGCTCAATTTCAATAATTTTAAATTTTCTAAAAGTGCATAAAAGTAATGATTATCAAGGTTTAAAAAGAAAAATGTTTTCATAATTCAATGGTAATAAAAGGTCTCTACAGACGTGTTTGCGTTAACATTTTCAACATCGATGGCCCTTGAAGACAGCTTCAATATAGACGGAATGTATGCACCATGAGCAGACTGCAGAGGGAGTACAAAGGCTATTATGCAAAGCATGTGAGGACGTCGACATTTTTTTGTTATAAGCCACTGAAATTTAGGCGTGCTGTGCTGAGATCCCTTACAGCGGCAGCAAATAACTAGCCACTGTGTTTATATTTGTTAGTTTTAAAATTTGAAAAGGACATTGTCAGAAACCGCCTAAAAAACCGCCCAAAAACATTAACCCATCATAANTTGAATTCTTAAACTATGTGTAATTCGAGCATCTGCGTCACATATGATCATTGTATTAAACTTTAAAAATGTGTTTATGGTAGCTCTCATAGATTAATACACGAAAAATGTCGTTTGTAGAGCCGAATACATAGCTTTAACTTTTTGCCTAAAGATTATAAAGTTCAAAGCTTAATTGAAATAAGTTTAAGTTTCCTAAAAGTGGATAAAAGTAATGGTTATAGAGATTCAGAACGAAAAAGGTTTTCATCATTCAATACATGGTAATAATAAAGGGTGTCTCTACAGACGTGTGTTTCGTTAACATTTTCAGCATCGATGGCATGTGTTATACAGCTTCAAGCAGATACTCGTAGAAGGAATAAGTGTGCTATTACGACTTGATAGGCTTATCGACGAAATTCAGTATAACCTCATGTTTGATCTATGGCCAATTTATTAGACTGCTTGATCTATGGTATAATTTGATGATGATCCTCTCTCTCATAAATGTCCTTGTCCCATTCCGATATTTTGTTTTACAAAGTTAGTTATCTATCTATCTATCTATATAGGGTGGAATTTTGTAATGCCACCTGGAGGGAAAGTACTCTTAATACTGTAGATAGAAAATTTTACTGAAAGAAAACATTCCTTTATTTTTGAAAAGAAACAGAACTGCATTCAAAGATTTCCAAAAATTTGCTTGCCACACCCGGGAATCGAACCAACTAAAATCTGTTAAAAATTACACCCTGTATGTTTATTGCATTGATCGTTAGTGTTAAGTTAAGGATGAAATCTCTCTAACAAACTTGATAAATCAAATGAAAGGAAAACCATGAAATCTTAAATAATTCTAATTATTTACAGAAAATTGTAAGGTATGGTGGTAAATTTTTCAAAAAAAATCGGAAATCTTTGGATGCAGCTCTTTTTATTTTCAAAAATAAAGGAATGTTTTCTTTAAGTAAAATTTTCTATCTACAGTATTAAGGGTACTTTCCATCCAGGTGGCATTACAAAATTCCACCCTGTATAAATAAAAATGAATTGATGTTCGTTAGTCTGATTAAAACTCGAGAACGGCTGGGCCGAATGAGCTGATTTTGGTTTTAAAATGTTTGTCGTAGTCCAGGGTAGGTCTAAACGGTGAGCAAATACGCGCGCGATATTGTTTTTCTGTGACAGACAAAATTCCACGCGGGCGAAGCCGCGGGCGGAAAGCTAGTTTAATAATATTTTTTATTCAGCGATCTACGTTCAATCTTGACCCTGCCAATGCCTGTGCAGGTATTTACACCAGCAAGGACGAACCGTATAGGTAATAGTAGCCAATAACGCAACATCTGTACTCTTGATCTATGACATAGCATGGTAGTCTGTGACCTATATTCAATGTTGACCCGCCGTCTCATGGACACCTGTGCAGCTGGCTCTTTGTCTTCGATCACCTACTTCGACCAGTTCGACTACACTTCGACCAGCTCGACAGCGCTTCCTCGCCGCAAGGACGTTCACCTTTCACGCATAGTGTTATGGTTTCAGTCTAATACGACGTCGTAAACTAATAATGAGGTATATGCTGAACTATGCATTATTATAGGGTGTTGACTGTTGACCTGGGAAGCCGGTAGGGAGATGAAAGATAGAAATTCGTCATGAAAATACAAGTTATTCGCTTGCGATTTGATTTCGCAGCGTTGTTTGGTGGAAAATGTAAAGAAAATATTTTACCGCCCGCGCTGCTATGACGTCGACATCGGACTCTACATTATTATTTAAGTTAAAGCCTATAACCACCTTTTGTCAAATGTTAATTAAACTAAAATAAAATGTGATATAATATTGTTTTAACTTCTGGAAATAAATGAATATACCGCTATCAAACTATAAATAACTTCGTAGTATGCTTAGTTTTAGCGATCGAATGAACTAGTTATTTCCCGTTACTATAGGGCAATATAGCCTCATCTTTATGCCCCAAGGTTCTTATATGCGTCGCTATAAAATCTACATGACATTGTTATCCGTCACTCAGTCATGTTTGGGCTTCGGTATTAAAGGCGTGACATCCTCGAAATTATTTAAATGTAATTAACTCGACGACAACCGGGACACCTGGGCAAATTCGCTTTATACACAGAAGGTAGCCTGCAGTGACTAAACGATTAAAATAAAAGATTACTTCACTATCATGTACAGATGTCTCATCTTCTGAAATAACTTTAACTGACTCTACATACTAAGCTATATGTACATATAACTTTATTATTATGGAAGGTTCCTCATAAAGTTGCTACGAGTATGTCACGTATGTCACCATGCCAAACAAAATAATGCAAAACTAACTAATAGGAAGGTAGGTGTTACTTTCTTTCTTTTAATTTCAGAACTCAAAATTTTCGTAGCTTTATAGGGCGTAGCATTAATGGCGATCGAGATATTCATATCCCCAAAGGTTCTATTTTTTAAATATGATTTTAACTTAGATGCCAGCATTACTACAGCCTACAGCATTATGTAGGATTAACACCTCAAAACCCGTGGCAAAACTTTTTGTTTAGATGTTTCAACTTCCTTGTGTACAAAACTAAAGGAACATCAACTCATGCAAACACTTACGGCTCTAATATGTCTGCTGGCACATGCTGCTCACATAAAGGCTAAAGCTCTAATTTCGATGANTAAAAATGAAACCCGTTTCGCGTTGTCACGGCATCACGTGTGAACGGCTGAACCGATTTCGATAATTCTTTTTTTTTAATGTTTGTGGAAGTCCAAGGATGGTTCTTACGGAAAAAAATATTAAGAAAATCTCTACGCTAAGGCGGTACGAAGTTCGCCGGGTCAGCTAGTTATTAATATTTATGTAGGTATACCATGATTGATACTTCTGGAGTCGGTGCCAAGATTATGAAACATGTAAAGTTTGCCTGCACTTGTTTTATTTTTTTTTATAAAATTTAACTTATTTCTTGCTTTTTAGTTGACTAATTATTACCTTGATGTTACCACTGAAGATAGGCAGTACATTGAGACCATATTCTTAATGTATATTATAAAAAAGTTCATCCCCAATTTTCCACCCTTGGGGATGAAATATTTTCTTCAAATTCGCATGAAACCACCCTTTTGATAATACCTATTCAACAAAAAAGTAATCGTTCTAATTGGTTTATAATCGGCGCAGATATTGCGTATAAAAAAGTTCATCCCCAATTTTCCACCCTTGGGGGTTGTTTTTTTTAATATTAAATTTAAAT
This sequence comes from Ostrinia furnacalis, assembly GCF_004193835.3. Classification (NCBI taxonomy): domain Eukaryota; kingdom Metazoa; phylum Arthropoda; class Insecta; order Lepidoptera; family Crambidae; genus Ostrinia; species Ostrinia furnacalis. The sequence continues at coordinate 135,411 of NW_021135343.1, forward strand.
GGGACCACCCTTGAGATATTACCTATACACTGAAAAAAGATTTGTTCAAATCGGTTCATAATTGGCGGAGCTATCGCGTAACAAACATAGAAAAAAAAAAAAAAAAAAAACATACGGGTCGAATTGAGAACCTCCTCCTTTTTTTGAAGTCGGTTGAACTAAAGGAACATCTGAACAACTCATGCAAACACTTACGGCTCTAATATGTCTGCTGGCACATGCTGCTCACATAAAGGCTAAAGCTCTAATTTCGATGACGTCCCGCGCGAAATATTCGCCGTCATCAAGAGATTAACCCGAGAACAAGATAAGATTGCAAAAACGTTACTATGTGTTCAGGCTTCCACTGGAATGCGGAATGTACCTATGTTTTGGCTAAATACTTACGGTGCGTGCCAAATTAAGGTGGTTAAGCATTTGCTAATTATCCTGGCTCCACTCAGCAGGTCATTTCTCACTTAAGAAAATTTTATAACCCTTTCAGCACGGATTGTACTAAACTTGCGTTGACACTCAAAAAATTCTAGAGGTCGCGGATTTTGATTTTGCTGCGCCGAAACGGTCTCGATCGTTTGTGCATTACCTATTCTAACCGTTAGAAAATACGCGCGGGGGAAAATACTTGCCAGTGACGCGTCAGGACTTGTGCAAGACAGGAGTCATGTTTGTTGACGGCCGAGGAAGACGTGAGTGTTTTGTTTCTATATTTAATGTGATATTTATGTTATGAATCGTATTTATTTCATTTGTAAATATATCCCTTGACTATAAAACAAAAAAATATTACAGTATTTATCAACATTTTCTTATAAAAAGAGCCATTTTGTTGCGAGCGCACGTTCGTGCGTTGTCGTTTTATTTTGTGCTTTTAGGTAACATTGAAATAATACTAAAATGTTCTATTTTTCAACAGGTTGTGCTCTAAACGAGAATCTGGTGGAACAACTGATCGGAAATGGGTGCACATCTGACTTGGAGGAGGAATCGGACGAGGAACAACTAAGCGAAGCTTTTCTGTTTCTGGAAAAAGATGCAGATAGTCCACACAACGGTGAAGGGAATGAGTCTGATGCAGAAATGGTAGTCCCCTTAGCACAACTGCGGCAATTAAATGTGACAGAGCCTAGACATCAGCCAGAAGCCTCTACCAGTGGTCTACCAAAGCAAGAAAGACGCAGAATTTGGCGCGCAACTAACTTCGGAAACAAATGCCATGATTTTCCACCAAGAGTAAGAGCTGGTGAGGTAAATAAATTAAGGCTAAGGACTTGCTGTGGTTCAGATTGGACCTTACTGATGCTCTGATTGCTTCGGTTCCTCAGGCTGATCAAGTTTTAGAAGATGAAGCTCCTATTTCTGAACCATCAACTAAAAGATATAGACCAGCTGTGGTTCCATCGTCAGATAAACGATTGGACAAATTTAACCATTTCCTGATCTCACAAGAGGTAGAAAATGCAGGTTTGAGAACTGCACGTCTTCTACCACTATCCGTTGCACAAAATGCAACGTTCATTTGTGCCTTGTTAGGAATAAAAATTGCTTCCTAGCATGTCATACCAGCAAATTTTCTATTTGATTAATATTGTTACTAAGAAGACTGATTTGTTACATTAAAAATGGTAGGAAATATTTTTGTTTGTTTTTGATTAATGTTTTTGTTCAATAAAGGTGTCATTATTATGTTACTCAAAGTAATTCTGTTCTTAAGTCTAAGAATATCGAAAATGCGAGATATTTTTTAAAAATCTTGTCATTAAAATGTAATTAATATGCGAGATTAAATACTTATGTTGATGAGACTGATAAATAGGGTTATAATAAATAAAGTACTTATAATTAAAATAACTTTGTATGATTTATTATGGAATGCACGATTCTGCGTTAACTGAGTAGAACCTGGAACGCACGTACGTGCGATGTCTATTGGGGGGAAACTAAAGGGGGGGGATTTTTTTTACTATTTTTGTTGGGGACTTTGATTGCTATGGGTTACATATAAATACAAGTTTTTTCAAGTTTTCACTTTTTGTTCTGTCGTGCTGAAAGGGATAAGTATAAAGTTTTTAATCTTTCCATGGTCAAAACTCAACACTCTACCTCAATCATAAAGAGGATTGAACCATTTCTAATCTCCTCCAAATTGGCATAATCAAAAAGCTGAAAAAGCAGCAAAGTTCTCGTGTCTACGGGCCGGAAAAGTAGTGTGGNTCCAGTTTGGACGAGATTTTGTCAATAGACATTCCGTAAAAACGTATGATAATTACGATGATATAAGTCAAAAGAAGCTATAACAATAAATTATATGTCTAAAATCATTTCGAAATCTGCCAAATTCTCGATTTCTGCATGAAAAATGTGACAACGCTCTTAATAAAATGGTTGGATACATAAACAATTAATGATTCTAAGAGGGCGGGAGTTCCCACCACAGCATGACCTTCATTTATTTGACTTTGATATTTTATACTGTCTTTAGTATTCCTGAGAAATATTACATCAAAAGTGCTCTCAACAGATACGCCCGTATTCAAAAACATTACTATGAGGTCTCACAGTGCGCCTGGATGCACAGGGTAACACACGAACCAATCACAGAGTCAATGCTTATTCAACGCTGTGCGTTCGATTTGCTGCTTCACTTAAGCAAGCATCGTTTGTGAATACAGGCGTGAGAGTCGCTGATAAGAGCTGTACGCGATATACTTAGACCACATGAAGCCCCGATTTGTGAATATATTCAGGTTTGGTGAACTACTGCTCAGGTTCCTTGTTGATTTGTATTTACACTGTATAAAATACAGTAATGTAGTAGATGCACTCTACACATACCTATAGAGCACATAGCCTCACATATGTACATATAAAGGAGAGACACGTTGTGTTGAAGAAAACGAACGATTCATAATATTCCGCCAAGCCTATGTCTTTGAGAAAAAGCCACTTGGATTAACAGTCTTATTCAAACAATACTTTCCACATAAGGTGGGTGGACCATGGAAGGCCACGCTCCTTTGAAGGCCAACTATCAAAAAGTCGTAGTTATTGACATGTAAACACATATTCCTTCGGCTATACACTAAGATCCATCAAACTCANGAGGATTGAACCATTTCTAATCTCCTCCAAATTGGCATAATCAAAAAGCTGAAAAAGCAGAAAAGTTCTCGTGTCTACGGGCCGGAAAAGTAGTGTGGGCTGGCTATTTTTGCTCATCTGGTTTTTTTTTTTAATTTCTTATTTCTTATCAAGTGAAAAGCTAATATTTACCTATTTTGTATTCTTATACATACTAACCAAATAATGTATAGGCCCCGGACAAAGTCTATTATAGTTCAAATTATAATAATAGCATAGCTTTTGTGGTTTAGTGACTGTCATACATATTAGTACTTTAGTAGTACTAAAATTTTACGACTATATAGATAGTCTTTATTTAAAACTTTACAATAAACATAATTAATAATACTTGTAATACATAATAACTACCCATAAAAATATTTGGTTGCTATGTTTCTGATTACTTTATAATTTTAAATAAATAGTAGGTGCCTAATTAGTATATCTATATCNTCATAAATAATAATTACAATTAACACATGAGCACAATATGCTGAAATTAATAATATCATTTGGTGAATAATTGTCATTGTCGATTAATAGCGGTCAATTTATTTATTTTTTCACAAGTATATCTCGTTTTAATTATGATTCACATAAGTTTGATAACAGAACTAAAGAGAACTTACGTAATGGCTTATTGTTGCAAAATGTCCTCAAACATGTAAACAAATGTTTTCAAATATTATGCGAAGTTTACTTGCATCTTTATCAAAGTAATATAATACCTGACTCACGCCACTTGAATTTCGTTTGCCTCTACCAAATCTTGCTACATTATCTAGTGATTAAATAATTGCATTAAACTATTACAAAGTTGTATCATTCAGTATTTAAATTCTTACATAATGTTAATTAGTCAAAGATGCTTTTTCGGTATAAAGGTCGACTGAAAACCGTCAAGACAAAAGTCTCGAACCCGAGACTTTTGTCTTGCCGAGTGACTGCGCTGGTCATCTGATAGGTCGGCATTTCGCCATCATCAGCTCTTAGCAGAGAAATTGACATTGTTCAGTGTGAATGAGATTTAAGCATAAGTATTTAAAAACTACGTAAAAGAAATGTCATTTTGTGTCGGACTATTCAACTGAAAATAGAAGGAGTGACTATTTTCAGCAGTAAATTGTTGATCTTTCAGGATATTTAACTGGTCCAGATAATGCGGGCTTTCTCCGATATCCGAAAATAATCTCGCATGTGAGATTACGTGCAGTATCTTCTGAAATAATGAGAGATGATCATTTTCTAATATTTTCAGAAGACATTGCACCTGCGAGCATGTGACAAGGCAGATAACAATTACCTAATTAGCCGGTGTGTTTGCCGTCGGTATCTAATCGCTGTTTGCCGCAGCCTCTCTGCCGTGCCCCACTTACTGAGCTGTTTTTGGTGAAAACTCATTCGGTTTTGCTAACAGTTGTTCAGACAATCTGTGAAACTTACGATGAAAATGCATGGAATCTCAAAAAAACTTATGTAACGACTGCTATTCCTTGAGAGTCGAGGGTGCCAAAAAAAGTCATAACACTCCATTTATTTTTGCAAATAGGCTTTTTAAAAGCACTTTTACACGTCCCAGTATTAACCATAGCACTGCGTCGGGACAATAAATGGGCCAGTGCAGAAGCAGCGCAAGAAACTTAGTCACTATTGTCAGCAATAAAGATAATAAGAAGAGTTCCAAAGTGCATAAGATTAAGTTCAGCGTAAGACCAATTAAAAACAAACCTCAAGTTATTGTTAAAAATGGTTGGATACATAAACAATTAATGTTTCTAAGAGGGCGGGAGTTCCCACCACAGCATAACCTTCATTTATTTGACTTTGATGTCTTTAGTATTCCTGAGAAATATTACATCAAAAGTGCTCTCAACAGATACGCCCGTGTTCAAAAACATTACTACGAGGTCTCACAGTGCGCCTGGATGCACAGGGTGACACACGAACCAATCACAGTCTTATTCAACGCTGTGCGTTCGATTTGCTGCTTCACTTAAGCAAGCATCGTTTGTAAATACGGGCGTTAGAGTTGCTGATAACCCCAATTTGTGAATATATTCAAGTTTGGTGAACTACTGCTCAGGTTCCTTGTTGCTTTGTGTTTACATTGTATAAAATACAGTAATGTAGTAGGTGCGAAAGTTACCACTAGTGGCTACTCTACACATACCTAGAGCACATAGCCCCACATAGGCCACATATAAAGGAGAGACGAATAATATTCCTCCAAGCCTATGTCTTTGAGAAAAAGCCTCTTGGATTAACAGCCTTATTCAAGCAACACTTTCCACATACATAAATATAAACGGTCAGTTCATCGGAGCATAGGACCTAGTGGTAGCTCAGATTTTCGATGACGATTGATGATGGTCTTGCTAAATCCACCAAGTACCTACTTCTCCCTCGTCGGTTCACACGTCGGTATTTTTAGAGGCAAGCGCATAATCTGTAAATCAATTGTCTCAATTAATACAAATTGTAAACAATTGCGTTAACTCACTTACTTTGCTGTGTGATGTAATATCACCGCTCCATCAAATGATTGCCTTATCTCGAACCTTGGATTCCAGTTAAATTATAAAACTGATGGATTAATAGCTTATTCGAGGAATCTCTAAAGTCGATTACTTACCTACTAACTACTAATTTAAATACATTCCAGACTACGAACTATTGTCTTAGTACCTACTGTAATGTTGAACCTCTTTATTCACCAGATAATAAGATTAGTTTGTCAGAAATTTAAGTAGCCATAATAAGTCACCATTCACTCAAAGCCCATAATAAGTAATCGCGGTAAAATAGAACGAGTCTTCGAGTACGACTTGCGAAGTTGCGACGACCTATTCGATATTCGGAATACGATCACCATACAGGTGCCAAAAGTCCAAATTGAATATAAAATATTTCATATCGTTTCTAATTCCCGACACCCCATCTATTCTGTGTCTCTACCTACATTCAATTTCACGGTAAAATGGTGCCTTCAAGTCAACGCTCAGGTTCCAGCTCTAGGCTGCTTTTAAGCATTACGATGTCTGTTACCTTTGAACGGCATTTTTCATCATTCTGAATGTTGAATCTCTAGTTATTACTTATACAATAAATAAATCGTGACATATACGGACGATATTCGTAAAAACTTCTTTGCATTAATCGCGTACGATAGTCAAGCTGTTTTACATTGTTTCTTAAAGATTGGATCACCCCATAAAAATGATATTTAAACTAGATGATCCTTTTAATTATCCTCGCAAGTAAGTTGCTCTAGTGTGTTCTATAAGCTCTTACAGGCGCCATAAAGAAATAAAAACTTTATTTGACACAAAAAGGAAAAAAATAAAAAACAGAACAAAGGGACTTAAAACTATACACGCATATTTTGTGCCAAAAAGGCGCCCGCTCAGCATTAATCGAGCTACGCGTGCATGCACGCGTGCCCCGACGCTGGTTTTCAGCGGGGGTTTTAATGATATTACTATTCACAGATATTTTATTATCCATAACATAATAAAATATCTGTGAATAATAATATCATTTATAAACCATAGGACGCTATTTATAAATCGTTAGCAGTTTTACAACCATCATAGAAGCCTATATGTATATGCATTGAGATATTAATATTATTACTTCAATGTATGGCTGCCATTACCATTCAACATGTCCCACCGCGCTGATGTCATACAACCTGGCACCAGTACTATGATTAATTTGTGCAAATATTATCTCAAGAGGCTATACTTTAGTTATGTAATCTCAGATTGTAAGTTACTATGTGGATAGCAATAAAAGGGCAAACAGATTTACTGTACAAATAAAGTCTAGGATCGAGTCAATAGAGCCTACTCGTACAGCTCAACGAAGTTTTAGTAGTTTAGTTTAGTAAGTAGTTACTTATGTATTATGGATGGACGCAGGCCGCTACCAACCGGGCAACATGGAAAGCATTGGGGGAGGCCTATGTTCAGCAGTGGACGTCCTATGGCTGAGATGATGATGAAGACTCCTGACCTTCTGAATAAAGGCACATTACCTACTTAGTTAATTATCTTCATACATAAAATATACGAGTATCTATGTATATGTATAGTAGTGTCAACTCTTTGATTTGCGAGGCGGTGCGGATTGCTTAGAGAGGAGGGTTCAATATTAGATACAATGACCCAGATGCCGGTGAACTTAAAAACTCCCTCTTGCACCTGTAAAAAAACATAGGCAATAATGGTTTAATATTTTAAATATGCGAGTCCGACTTTGGCTAATGACGTGGCTCTAGTCTGCTATTTGTTACATTTTAATTTGTCTAGCTTTTAGTAAAGGTCTTTTTCAACAAGAGTTTTTTTTTGTCTTGGAAAAAGCACTTTAAATGTACCTTAGCTATAGTATTTTTATGTTTCGACACGCTATTAGAAGATCCTATGGCTTATTTAGGTACATGCTCATAATATCAAAATTTAGACAAGAAAAATTCCAATGTTATGATAGTGATATGAGTGTCGTCACTTGCGAAATGTGACCCCGATCGCGTTCCGGGTTATGGGAGCACCCGACACCATGCACAAACATGCGCCAATTATGGTACAGACAGACCAATCTTGATGTTTACATTAAGGAGCTATTTTTCTATTACAAACATCATTATGCCACTGCAAGACTATGTGATTGTTATTTAGAGTAAAACTAGCGGCCGCCCGCGATTTCGTACGCGTGGATCCCGTTTTACCCCCTTAGGGGTGCAGTTAGTCAGTCACCTTTGAGTTATATACAGGGTGGAATTTTGTAATGCCACCTGGAGGTAAAGTACTCTTAATACTGCAGATAGAAAATTTTACTGAAAGAAAACATTCCTTTATTTTTGAAAAGAAAGAAAACTGCATTCATAGATTTTCGAAAAAATTTCGAAAATTCACTACCATACCATACAATTTTCTGTAACTACATAATTAAAATAATTTAAGATTTTATGGATTTCCTTTCATTTGATTTATCAAGTTTGTTAGAGAGATTTCATACTTATACTTGACCCTAACGATCGATGCAATAAAAATACAGGGTGTAATTTTTAACATATTTTAGTTGGTTCGATTCCCGGGTGTGGCAAGCAATTTTTTGAAAATCTATTTCTTTTCAAAAATAAAGGAATGTTTTCTTTGAGAAAATTTTTCTATCTACAATATTAAGAGTATTTTTCCTCCAGGTGGCATTAGAAAATTCCACCCTGTATATTTAGACGTAACAGGTGGGCTTAGAAATGTAAACTGAGCAGAACATTATGAATCGGGAATCGAACCCGAGATCTCTGGGTTTGAGACAGGTGTTCTTAAAACACTAGACAAGAGACAGAACTGTTTATTGTTAGTACAAGTATAAAATAAAATAAAATAAAAAAGCTTTTATTTCCACAAGTTTACAAATTACAATTTATAAATTAAGTTAGAGCATTTCTGTTCGTTCACTCTTGTGCAGATGAGCGATGAGCCGATGCATTCTAACCAATTCAAACGAATGGGGTTAAGCTGGCGCTCCGTTATCGCGGCGTGTGCTTGGAGATCCTTGCCAGATAACGCCTGGAATTTTAATCGTCTAATAAATATTTTTGCTTAACGAATTAAGTGGGTAAACTATTCGATAGGTATTAACTTTGTGGACACGATATACAACTCTGAGAACTACACAAAACTGTGTAGGATCAAAACTACAACTGGTTAGGGTAGCAAGGGCTGCGCATAGCTGAAAAACAACTTTGCAAGAAATTACTAAAGTTCAAAATTAGCTTTTCGTTGTAATAATGGAATTTAAGCATATTTGATTAAATGTACAATCATTTCCTATAGGCCTCCTACCTACTAGGTGGACCGACGATCTGGTAAAGGTTGCAGAAAGAACCTGGATGCGGGCAGCCGGATCGGTCCTGCCGGTCGTTATGGAAAGCCTTGGGGGAGGCCTTTGTCCAGCAGTGGACATCATTTGGCTGAAACGAACGAAATAGGCCTAATCGAATGGAGGTCTAAGTAGAGAGATCATGCACAATGTGAATAAATTAAAAGAGGGAAATTGTTTATGCGTTTGAAATTAGCACTCCAACTTCTCAATAGGTGATACCTATTCGTGCCTATGCCTCAGTAATTGACACCCATTCCGTACTTAGTATAAACACGTGACAGTAAATTCTCTTCTCCCTTCCTTCATCTACCCACGCTGTTCCGGAACACTTTACACACAATGTAACTGGAGAAGAAATATTTTAAATCAGTCAATCAGAAAATGCAATGTTTGAAACGCATTTTATCATTTAGTTTGTTAGTTTTGCAATTTGCAAATCAGCGTCCACGTGCCGCGTTACATAAGCGGCCCCCGCGGAAGACCCTACACCTGACTGCAAGACTGCAACTTATTAGTAGCTATCTTAATTCAACAATTGGCTTGTTTTATCCCATTCCCTGCGCCTACGCCACACTATTTTTAAATTAGTTGCATAGTTACGTTTGTTGCTGCAATTGTTTCTGTGTCCGGTTTGTTGCTCATATTTTTTTAGTAGGCACTTCACATTTTCATTTAAAATCTAAGTATTTGTTACCAGTGCAATGAAAACCCATTAAGTAGTACCTACCTAACAACAAGGAATAATAAAATTAGATTTTTGTTCACCATGCTAGCATGCTTCAAGTCTATCACTTGACTAACCATAGGCGTTAAAATGCGTTGCAGTAGGTAGCGGTTTTCAACTGAATTGGTGTTATCTATAAATGCAGTCAATGAATTCACTTCGACCTGCATCCTAGACCTGAATAAGCTATCAGCCGACACTAATGATGATGGAGCTGCCTTGGAGTTAATCTGCAAGGATTGCATGATGGATGACGGGGGTATAAATAGGACCACTTGCACCGATGACCAATGCATGAGTTATCTACTACAACCTAATCGTGGATAACACATTATTCAATCAAAGGTGCCTGCTGTTACTCATATTATGCTACTGAGCTGAGCTGCAACAAATTGAATCAGGCTCTGGTGTAACCGCAGCTTGACACGACGATAAGGGTAAAGTCGCTTGGCTATGGAATGGTGGTTGGCGTCAGACTACAAAGGCAACTGCGGTTGTGTTTGAATGCCGATGAAGGCAAATAAATAATAACGATCAACATCTTACTCAAGGTCGTTTTTAGTCCTGTGTGATCAATAGATTTCATGCATATTCCAATTAACCGCCTCTGTGGTTTAGTGTTAAGACCACCTGCTTCAGACGCAGAGGTCCCGGGTTCGATTCCCAGTGGGGGCAGATTTTTCTGTTCGGTTTGGTTGGTGGTAGGACTTGTTCCAAGACTACCTGGCTAGCTACCACCATCTTACCTAAGTCTGTCGCCTTAACAACAATGTTAACAGCATTGTTGTGTTCCGGCAGTTAGAGGTAAGATAACCAGTTCCGTGGTTGAGGATTCCGGGTGAAGCTCGCTTCCACCTTCGGCCTGACCATCACTTACCATCAGGTGAGATACAGGCCAAGAGCTTCCTCGTTGTGGATTACAAAAAAAAATATTTTTTTTAAGAATTGTGGAGTGGGCAGATGCAGATTAGATTGCCTACCTACGAGTTTACGATTGCAGTATCAAATGCATAGAATCAACGTTCAAAATGTTGCATCCTAATAGGGATGTGATTATTTAAATCGTGTTTTGTTCAAGTCCGCACAATGCGAGCAATTCCAGCGTCGGTGTGAGAACTACAAATTGGCCAATCAGCAAGCGATCTGATAACCGTATCAATCAGCACGCAGGCTGACGTCAGGGTCAGGTATTTCTACGTTCCCACTATAGCTCAGGGACGAGGCAATTCATATTTCCTGATTCCTGAGGATTCTTGATTGGCAGTTGTCAACAGAATTATTACGCGGTAATCTTTACTGATGCAGAGATTTGTTTGTAAGTGCATATTTGACTTGAGATAAGTAGGTAAGGTATACAAACTATTAATGCATCATTGAATCTTAACGAACGTTTTCAATGAGGAAGGAAAGGTCCAGTTTTGTGTAGATTTAATAAATCATCATCATCATCATTTCAGCCATAGGACGTCCTCTGCTGAACATAGGCCTCCCCCAATGCTTTCCATGTTGATAGATTGGTAGAGGCCTGCATCCAGCGCTTCCCTACCTTTATGATGTCGTCTGTCTACCTTGTTCGTGGACGTCACACGCCGCGTATTTCGGTACGCGGCCTCAATTCTAGAACCTTGCTGCCCCATCGGCCGTCAGTTCTGTGTACTATGTGCCCTGCCCCTTCAGCTTGCTTTTATAATAAAAGGTAAACTGAATTCACAAATTACCTACTTATCTAAGTATACCTTCTGAGATTGTATAATTACTTGAAAAGCTACTGTGTATGTTAAAAATAAAACAAAATAATTAAATATTTAACCATATATTTAAAACTTAAACTAACGTAATCAGATCAAGAAGGCTGAGGCTTAAGCACGCTCAGTTCGTTGACCTTGTACGAGTATGCTTTGAAATCGCCTATCTTTTCTCCGTCCTGGTACAGGTACAGTTTGAAGCAGGTATCACAGAAGAAGGCTGGGTCGAAGGGAACGCGGTCGCAGCCTGATACTACCCATTTGGCACAGAATTCTGCACAAGTGGTGCAGTATACGGATTGGTGCGACGATATGGCTGTATTGCGAGGGTAATAGTTCAGACGCGACGGGTCTGCGGGCCCAAGGAGACGGATCTCGGAGAATGTGAACAGGTGCTCGCAGTTGCCTTGGTGGACGTATACCTGAAATTAAAGTAAGCTTGAGTAAGTTAGCTGTAGTGCAATATTATGCAGTAACTAAGTTGTTATGGCATATGGGAGAGAAGCGGCCCAGAAGGGTGCCGTCATTGGACTATAAAAAAACAGATACCCTCTCTGGGCCAGATTGCCCTCATCCCTCTGGTGGACACAGAAGCTGACCAGACTGCCATCTCCCCTTTCCGACTCATTGACAGGTCAGGCTGCCCCCCCTCCCTTCCCTCTTCTGGCTCAGAAAACGGCCTTACTTCAACTAAAAATCTGACCACCAGATTGCCCCGCCTCTGGCACACAATCTAGCTAGACCGCCTTACGCCTGTCTGCTATGCTTAAAANTTTAAAATCTAAGTAGGTATCTGTTGCCAGTGCAATGAAAACCCATTAAATAAGTAGTAACAACAAGAAATAATAAAATTAGAATTTTTTTCACCATGCTTCAAGTCTATTACTTGACTATTACCAAAGGCGTTAAAATGCGTTGCAATAGCATGAGTGGTTTTCAACTAAATTGGTGTTATCTATAAATGCAGTCAATGAATGCACTTCGACCTACATCCTAGACCTGAATAGGCTATCAGCCGACACTAATGATGATGGAGCTGCCTTGGAGTTAATCTGCAAGGATTGCATGATGGATGACGGGGGTATAAATAGAACAACTTGTACCGATGACCAATGCATGAGTTATCTACAACCTAATCGTGGTTAACACATTATTCAATCAAAGGTACCTGCTATGTACCTACTCATATTATGCTACTGAGCTGCAACAAAGTGTACATAATAATCGGGTTCTGGTGTAAGTAACCGCAGCTTGACACGACGAAAGAGGTAAAGTCGCGTCGCTGTGGAATGGTGGTTGGCGTCAGACTAGAAAGCCAACTGCAGTTGCGTGTTTGAAAGCCGGTGAAGGCAAATAAATAATAACAACCAACATCTTACTCAAGGACGTTTTTAGTCCTGTGTGATCCATATATTTCATCCATATTCCAATTAACCGCCTCTGTGGTTTAGTGTTAAGACCACCTGCTTCAGACGCAGAGGTCCCGGGTTCGATTCCCAGTGGGGGCAGATTTTTCTGTTCGGTTTGGTTGGTGGTAGGACTTGTTCCAAGACTACCTGGCTAGCTACCACCATCTTACCTAAGTCTGTCGCCTTAACAACACTGTTAACAGCATTGTTGTGTTCCGGCAGTTAGAGGTAAGATAGCCAGTTCCTCCGTGGTTGAGGTTTCCGCTGAAGCTCGCTTCCACCTTCGGCCTGACCAGTGACCATCACTTACCGGGTTATCAGGTGAGATACAGGCCAAGAGCTTCCTCGTTGTGGATTACAAAAAAAATAGATTTTTAAGAATTGTGGAGTGGGCAGATGCAGATTAGATTGCCTACCTAGCTACAAAGTGCCGCACGACTGCAGTATCAAACGCATAGAATCAACGTTCAAAATGTTGCAACTCCTGCATCCTAATAGGGATGTGATTATTTAAATCGTGTTTTGTTCAAGTCTGCACAATGCGAGCAATTCCAGCGTCGGTGTGAGAACTACAAATTGGCCAATCAGCAGGCGATCTGATAAACGTATCAATCAGCACGCAGGCTGACGTCAGGGTCAGGTATTTCTACGTTCCCACTATAGCTCAGGGACGCGCCAATTCATATTTCCTGATTCCTGAGGATTCTTGATTGGCAGTTGTCAACAGAAATATTACGCGGTAATCTTTACTGATCAAGAGATTTTTTGTAAGTGCATATTTGATTTGAGATAAGTAGGTAAGGTATACAGGCTATTATAATGCATCCTTGAATCTTAACGAACCCGGTTTTCAATGAGGAAGGAAAGGTCCAGTTTTGTGTAGATTTTATATCGCACGTCTACATAATCGTCCTTTATAATAAATCATCATCATTTCAGCCATAGGACGTCCGCTGATGAACATAGGCCTCCCCCAATGCTTTCCATGTTGCCCGGTTGGTAGCGGCCTGCGTCCAGCACTTCCCTGCTGCTGTAGTCGGTCCACCTTGTGGGTAAACGTCCCACGCTGCATTTTCCGGTACGCGGCCTCCATTCCAGAACCTTGCTGCCCCATTGGCCGTCAGTTCTGTGTACTATGTGCCCTGCCCCTTCAGCTTGCTTTTATAATAAAAGGTAAACTGAATTCACAAATAACCTACTTATCTCGGTAAACCTTCTGAGATTGTATAATTACTTGAAAAGCTACTGTGTATGTTAAAAATAAAACAAAATAAATATATTTAGCCATATATTTAAAACTTAAACTAACGTAATCAGATCAAGAAGGCTGAGGCTTAAGCACGCTCAGTTCGTTGACCTTGTACGAGTATGCTTTGAAATCGCCTATCTTTTCTCCGTCCTGGTACAGGTACAGTTTGAAGCAGGTATCACAGAAGAAGGCTGGGTCGAAGGGAACGCGGTCGCAGCCTGATACTACCCATTTGGCACAGAATTCTGCACAAGTGGTGCAGTATACGGACTGGTGCGACGATATGGCTGTATTGCGAGGGTAATAGTTCAGGCGCGACGGGTCTGAGGGCCCGAGGAGACGGATCTCGGAGAATGTGAACAGGTGCTCGCAGTTGCCTTGGTGGACGTATACCTGAAATTTAAAGTAAGCTTGAGTAAGTTAGCTGTAGCGCAATATGCAGTGATTAAGGTGTTATGTCAAGGGGCAGAGAAGAGACCCAGAAGGGCACCATGAATAGTACATATCTTTAAGGCGACAATATCCCAACAGTGTCGGTTTCGGACTGGCCGACTCGAGATCAGAGTAACGCTGATTCTAATCTTGCCCCGCCGTCGTTGGACTATAAAAAACGGATGCCCTCTCTGGGCCAGACTGCCCTCATCCCTGGCGGGCACAGACGCTGACCAGACTGCCACCTCCCCTTTCTGTCAGGTCAGGCTGCCTCCTCCTTCTGGCTCAGAAACTGGCCCGACTGCTTCGCCTAAAAATCTGACCACCAGACTGCCCCGCCTGACACACAATCTAGCTTGACTGCCCCATTAGGTCAGTCTGCTAGGCTTAAAAGCTAGGTACAACTATGCGTTGATGAGCAAGAGCCGGCGGGGACACGGCCCAGTGCAGTCACCTCCGGGTACCCCAGCCGCATGACGATGTCCCCGACGGCGGCCTGGCACATGTCGCGCGAGGGGAAGTCCCCGGGCCCGCTAGCACACGTGATGAGCAGGAGCCGAGGGGACACGGCCCAGTGTAGTCACCTCCGGGTACCCCAGCCGCATGACGATGTCCCCGACGGCGGCCTGGCACATGTCGCGCGAGGGGAAGTCCCCGGGCCCGCTAGCACACGTGATGAGCAGGAGCCGAGGGGACACGGCCCAGTGTAGTCACCTCCGGGTACCCCAGCCGCATGACGATGTCCCCGACGGCGGCCTGGCACATGTCGCGCGAGGGGAAGTCCCCGGGCCCGCTAGCACACGTGATGAGCAGGAGCCGAGGGGACACGGCCCAGTGTAGTCACCTCCGGGTACCCCAGCCGCATGACGATGTCCCCGACGGCGGCCTGGCACATGTCGCGCGAGGGGAAGTCCCCGGGCCCGCTAGCACACGTGATGAGCAGGAGCCGAGGGGACACGGCCCAGTGTAGTCACCTCCGGGTACCCCAGCCGCATGACGATGTCCCCGACGGCGGCCTGGCACATGTCGCGCGAGGGGAAGTCCCCGGGCCCGCTAGCACACGTGATGAGCAGGAGCCGAGGGGACACGGCCCAGTGTAGTCACCTCCGGGTACCCCAGCCGCATGACGATGTCCCCGACGGCGGCCTGGCACATGTCGCGCGAGGGGAAGTCCCCGGGCCCGCTAGCACACGTGATGAGCAGGAGCCGAGGGGACACGGCCCAGTGTAGTCACCTCCGGGTACCCCAGCCGCATGACGATGTCCCCGACGGCGGCCTGGCACATGTCGCGCGAGGGGAAGTCCCCGAGCCCGCGGCGGCGCGCCCACTCGCGCAGCCCCGCCGCGTGGTCCACGCAGCCCGGCCGCGTGTCCACGTAGAACACGTTGTTGATGAACAGGAAGCCCGATGGGAACACGTCCTGGAATACAGAGCGATGTTTTTTTAAGCCTTGGGCAGACCAAACGCGGCGCAGTAGCAGCGCAGTTTGAACGCGGGCCCGCGCTCCAACCGCGCCGCACTGCAACTGCCGAATGACAAACGAGGCGGCGCGGGTGCGAGACAGAAGCGGCGCGAACGCGGGTCCGCGCTGTTGTATTACTATGACGGTCATATTAGCATGACACACCGGACGCAGGGCGGTAGCAGCGCGTTGAAAGCGGTTTTCGAATATTTAAATTTTTGACAACCGCCCGCGTTGCAACTGCTTTGAAACTGCGCTGCTTTCAGTGTGCCTCAGCCGCGCTGCAACTGACCCGCGTTTGGTCTGTGGAAGCCTTTCCTATTGATAGCAAGGGGCAGTAACCGAACATAGAACCAGTAAAAATGCTGCTGAACTAGGGTTTTGTTGAGCAAGCGAGAAAACAAATAACACTAATATAAATAATTATCTACGTTTACTGCAACACGATGGAACGAAATGAAACACGATTTATCCCATTCCAGCATCTATTGTATGCAAGTTATTTTCTTAATTATTATCAGTTACAGCGACACCTAAGGCATGACGTCCACTGCTGGACAAAGGCCTCCTCCAAGGTTTTCCACAATGCACGATCTTGCGCTGCCCGCATCCAGGCTCTTCCCGCGACCTTTACCAGATCGTCGGTCCACCTAGTAGGAGGCCTGCCCACGCTACGTCTTTCAGCCCGTGGTCATAGTGCGTACACTAAACTTTGTATATCAATGGTTATGTTTATAGCCATGGTTCCAAATTCTTTCTGTAGCAGCCCTACCTTGGCGTTGGTGGCGGGCGGCACGTCGGGCGCCTCGGACACGTCGAGGCGCATGCCGACGTCGTTGGGGCACACGAAGCGGTCCCGCAGCGCCGTCAGCGCGGCCCGGCCCGGCAACACCACGTCGCACACGAAAACCGCGTGCCGGGAGCGGCCCTGGACACGTAATGATTGTACGTGTTACCGCACATATGTTAATGTCAACGACATACCTAATCTAGGTCACTTAGAAATAGCAATTATGCACACTTATACAGGGTGTCCCGTAATGTAACGTCAAGCCGAAACTGGGTGTTGAGGCAAGTTATGCTGGTTATCAGAAAAATATAAAAAAAAATCTATGTGGCATATTTTCAAAATAATAGGCATTTAAAAAAAAACTAAAAATTCTACTCCAGGTGACGGTCCTTTTACTCGTGTTGCTACAAATCTTCACTTTTTCCAAATTTTTTTTTTGTTATGTATCCCTGAATAATGCTTCTCTAAATTGTTATCAAAATTACAAAACCAGCTGCTCCAGCTTGGACGAAAAAAATACATTATTCCCAAAAAAATAAAAATTTTTCCTAGTTGAAACTGACTGTACTGAAAAAAAAATGTACTACGCGAGTGTGGCAAGTGACGTCATAACTTGGCGCATTTAGTAAGGATTCTAAAATGGTATAACACGTGGTAAATTTCTTGCTGTAATTGTCGACAATTTTTGGTTTTTTGGAAATAGTCCCGTTTTTAACTTTATCTACCTTGGTTAAAAATTATTATTCTAATGTGCCCAAAATTCAAGTTTCTGTGACTGACTACCGTACAGTCAGTCACAGAAACTTTTGTCATTATGACAGTAATTAGTAGTTGACATACTGTGACAAAAGTCACCCGTGCGCGCGCGCCTTTACTACCTGCTCTGCCTGCACTTGTACTTGGTAACAGGGATAATAAGGATAATAAAGTGGTTGCTAACTAAATCGTCAATGTACAACGTGTTTGAATTTTTATCACCACTAATTTCGATATCGCAGTAAATGTCACGGCACTGAATTCGTTCGTAAAAATGTTTAGTTTTTTTTATTTATAAGCAAAATACCAATGGATTTGCAATACTTACATGTGGTAAATGACTTCATTGTTCCTGTAGTTCTTCGTTTCACTTATGTTATTGCACGTTACGACGCATTATCCAACAATATCGGAGAACATTTCCTCAGTACGACTGAATCGCGACTAACCTGGCGTCGCGGACGATGTTCGTTTCTGGGCATATCGCGGAGACACGCGCCACGCCCCCGTTTCACATCTATTCCCTTCTATGATCTGAGATGGTCACTGTCGCCTATCAACCACCGACGAACCGGCTGGACGTGCCGGCCGCCACGTTATCTCTTTCATATGTAACTAGCTGACCCGGCGAACTTTGTTCCGCCTTAATGGCAATAAATAAGCAGACTTTTTTTAATTTCGAACGGGATAAAAAGTATCCTATGTCCTTCTCCTGGCTCTAAACTACCTCCCTGACAATTTTCAGCTAAATCGGTTCAGCCGTTCTCGAGTTATAAGTGGAGTAACTAACACGACTTTCTTTTATATACAGGGTGGAAACGATAAGTGATCTCACTCGATTATTTCTAAACTATACAAGATATCCAAAAACTGGTTACTGATTCTGAAAGTGCTTTACAAGCTCTATCCAACGGTACCAATAATAGGTTACCAAATAAACGGGATCTATCCGAAAATTCAATGTTTCCGGCTTCCATACATTTAGTAAAACCACATAATATTAAAAACTATACAAGATATCCAAAAACTGGTTACTGATCCTGAAAGTGCTCCACGAGCTCTATCCAATGGCACCAATAATAGGTTACAAAATAAACTGAATCTATCCGAAAATTCAATATTTCCAGCTTCCATACATTTAGTACTGCCACAGTCATGGCACTCATGTCTTGATAATATTATAGCAAGTAAAAGCCTAAAACCAATGTTTTTAATGAACAATTTTAAAGAATAATGCAATTTAGAGTTCAATTTGTGTTTATTATTGAATAAAAAAAAATAACACTTCTAATATTGTGTGGCTGGCATACATTTAGTATGGAGCCTGAAAACATTGAATTTTTGGATAGATCCAGTTAGTTCTGTAACCTATTACTGATACCGTTTGAAAGAGCTCGTGAAGCACTTTCAGGATCAATAACCAGTTTTTCGATATCTTATATAGTTTAGAAATAATCGAGTGAGATCACTTATCGTTTCCACCCTGTATATTTTGTATTAATATATTATAATATTTTATGTATTATATTAGTATAAGTTTTTTTGTATTTGTACTATTTTGCACCGCCTACTTAAATTCTCTGTTTTGTCTAATTTTCTGGTTAGCTGGAAGAGAATGCCACATGGCATTAAGCTCGCCTGTTGTACCACTGTTTTTATGTGTGCAATAAAGATTTTAAATAAATAAAAAAAAATAATAGAGGTACCTTCTTAGCTTTTGCCTACGGCTTTGTCTGTGTAAAATTTTGTCTGTCACAGAAAAAATATAGAGCGCATCACTGTTTCAAAAACCGGGATAAAAACTGTCTAACGACTTTTCCGAGGACTCAAAACTATCTAAATATCAAAATCGGTTCAATGGTTTAGGCGTGAATTCGTAACAAACAGACAGATAAAGTTACTTTCGCATTTATAATATTATTCAGTAGGGATAATTCAAAACGATGTTAAAAGCAAGTAAAGCAGATTTTGAAATAGTCTAAAATAGTACCGGTACCAAGAACTTATATTTTTTTCGTTATCCAAATGTTAATTATATTATTATTTGACATACGTTTAGGTATTCAGTTTGGCATTCATTCAGGTTCAGGTACTCCAGTCCTTCTTAAATGTTATAAAAATTTATGGCTTTTATATCACTTTTGCCAGGGGGGACAACAGTCCTCAAATAATTGATTAAAAATCTAGTCCTGTTGTCTCCCCTAGCCAGGGGGGACAACAGGATTTCGAAATCCTGTTGGCTCCCCCAGGGGGGCCAAGCAGGGGGGACAACAGGACTGCACCGAAAAGAAGTGTCTATGTTACTGTAAAAGCTCGAACTACGGTTAATCTTAAGATTTAAGTGTAAGTCTTAGGATTTACCGACATGAGTTGGTAAATGTAAGTATTTCTGAAAATACGCCGATTTTTTCGAGCTTTTACCATTCGAATTCCGTATATGCTAGGTTTCACCCTGTCAGCTGGTAAATATTGGTTTTAGGAATAAAACAATGAGTAATTCTTAATTACTTACTTTAATCAACTATTAGACAAAACAGGTACATAGTATTATAAAGGTATCATAATTATGATAGTAATAAGTACAAACTAATACCAACTTATTTAAATTATTTGCAATCATTTCTTTTTCTTGTGTTTTGGTGTTCACATTTTTACTGTTTCCTTTTTTTATTCCTTCTGACTCATTACCAACGATGTTGTTTTCGTAAAGGTATAACTATAGTAAACTATATGGAAAATATTTTTTATTTATTGAAAATATTTTTTATTATATTTAATATTGATAAATATTGCGTATTGGCGTAAAATAAGACACATTAATTGCGTTAATAATAATAATAATAATTTATTTATTTCTCTCACAACATAAATTATGAAAAACATTTCTTATAATATATCTGTTAAACTAGAGTTAGATTGCATTGTGAGAGCTGGTGCCTATTGTAGATTTTAAGAAAATCTGTATTACAGGTCACCAAATTATTAATCACTAACTAATTGCGTTTAATCGCAGTTGGGGGAGAGGACGTACATTCCACGGACCGGCAAACTTAGCACAAACGGGTAGTACTTCTTCATTTTTGATGTTGGCAATACTGGTTGAGGCCAACTTGATTTGTGCCATTTACAAGTTTCAAGTGAGACGAGTTATAAAGTGGAACCATGTGGAATGAGACTTGAGTTAACTAAATGATATAATGAAGAATGATAAATTATACCCCTTGCTTGCATGTGCTTATTGAATTAACATATTTAGAATTGTTTAATCTCTAAAATTTAGGTTTATTAGCCCTCTGCCTGTGGTCCTACTGCCTAATTCAAATGTATCCAGGTTAATTTAACTTTTCAGTGGTACAACTAAGCCATATAAAATTCTATCAGCAGGACCACTGCCCATTGTTGTTTTCATGGTTCAACCCAGGGTTCGTTTTCGAATATCAGATATTTATTGTAAAATTTCAACCAACAGTTTATTCTATTCTCCACTCACAAACACCTCTTGAGAAGTATGAAATTTAATTAATGAAATCCCCACTTACCCTAAAATATTTTATGTTGTAGTCATACGGCCTGTATATTCTCACTCTGAATAACAAGTCCTTGCCGGGGACTAAGTCTTGATCCGTCTCATTTGCAGGTTGTTTACAATCCTGAAAGAATTTTAAAGCTAAGTTATGTATGCAATATATGATTCAATTACTAGAATCAGTCCTGGAGCTGTCAATAGGCCGTATAGGCCGCGTCCTAGGGGCGGCAGATTTCAGATGACGCTTACTCGATTTCAGAAGATAAAAGTTAAATAAAGATCCAGCCCCACCCTAGCCTACGGGCGGCAAAACTGTAATCCGCCACTGACTTTTTTTTTAATGTGATAGGAGGCAAACGAGCAGACGGATCACCTGATGGTAAGTGATTACCGTCGCCCATAGACACCCGCAGACCCAGGGGCGTTACAGGTGCGTTGCCGGCCTTTAAGATAAAGATACGCTCTCCTCTTGAAAGCTTGCAGGTCGTATCTTAGCAGACTAGAATACTCAAAATATATTTTCTTTACATTCTCAAAATATTCTTACTTACTAATTGTCCAAGTCCAAGCTGCTTGTAAAAAAAGATATCCATTATGTTTTATTAACAAATTAAAATATTAATTTATTATTTAACAGTAGCCAACATTAACTGGCTTCAGGCTGACATCAGATTTCTTAATAATTTAAACCAGATACAAAACCCAAACATTAATTAATTAGATAAGTTCAAAAACTTTGTATGTAAAGATTGTTTTAGTGTGTCTTGTTGGTTGTCCTATTAAATAAATAAATAAAGGGGCCAACAGGACTATTACTTATATTGTTGGAAAAATAATATTAATTAAATAACTTACGTCAGGTGCAAGAGGGATGATCCGAATGCCCCTGTATTTCAGTTTCTTGTTATAGTGGTTTCCAAGATCTTTCTCAATTCGCAGCGTAAGCTTCTTGTGAATACACAGTTTAGTGTCGCAATTTTCAATTGAAGACTTTATTATATTCAACTTTTCTTCACTGTCATTCGGGAGAAGTCCATTTTTCGGGGCTGCCAACGGCATAAGTAATTCTGTACCTGTCTTTAAATGCTCCGGGCTGAAAAGTATGCAATAAAGTTATTAGTTATAAACCAAAATATGTTTGATATAACAGTAAAATAAGACTAAAATATTACCTGCAATACTTAGAAAGCATTTCAAAGTCTTCATCATTAAGATCGTCTCCCACAAAAGCTCTAATTTTTTCATCATAAAACTGATTCAGATCACTCTTTGTATCTGGTGACCCAAAGATTGGTAAAGAATCAAATTGTTCTGCGAGATTTTTTGATAATATTGGTTTGGTTGTTAAATGACCTTTGAGATGGTAAAAAGTAGGACCTGTCACTGAGGTATAATAGCTGTTAGGCTCTTTTAGCTTGAAGTCGTCGGCAATCGGTCCTCCTAAAACGCTATATAGGTCGGATAAGCTTGGTTTCTTACTTTCAATTGATTCTTTCATTTTGTCATGTANATCGCGCGAGGGGAAGTCCCCGAGCCCGCGGCGGCGCGCCCACTCGCGAAGCCCCGCCGCGTGATCCACGCAGCCCGGCCGTGTGTCCACGTAGAACACGTTGTTGATGAACAGGAAGCCCGATGGGAACACGTCCTGGAATGCAGAGCGATGTTTTTTTAAGCCTTGGGCAGACCAAACGCGGCGCAGTAGCAGCGCAGTTTGAACGCGGGCCCGCGCTCCAACCGCGCCGCACTGCAACTGCCGAATGACAAACGAGGCGGCGCGGGTGCGGGACAGAAGCGGCGCGAGCGCGGGCCCGCGCTGTTGTATTACTATGACGATCATATTAGCATGACACACCGGACGCAGGGCGGTAGCAGCGCGTTGAAAGCGGTTTTCGAATATTTAAATTTTTGACAACCGCCCGCGTTGCAACTGCTTCGAAACTGCGCTGCTTTTAGTGTGCCTCAGCCGCGCTGCAACTGATCCGCGTTTGGTCTGTGGAAGCCTTTACTATTGATAGCAAGGGGCAGTAACCGAACACAGAACCAGCAAAAATGCTGCTGAACTAGAGTTTTTTTGAGCAAATGAGAAAACAAATAACACTACTATAAATATCTACGTTTACTGCAGGACGATGGAACGGGATAAAACACGCGTCTATCCCGTTCTAGCATGGTATGGAAGTTATTTTCTTAATCATTATCAGTTACGATGACAACAAAGACGTAAGTGACCTCCAAAGAATGCCACTTCTTTCATCAGTCAATCGAGAACTAGCCGTCGACATTATTTTTATACAAAATCCCATTTACCTAAAGTTCTTCAAATTAGTTGCGTCCTATACACTTTGTATATCAACGGTTAACACTTGAGGACTCGCGCCTTAATTTGTAACAGTCATACTCGCTACCGGGTGCGCTGGACCCAGTATGTAAAATCCTATGTATTTTTCAAAAACTCTTAATAAAAGTGAAAACTACTTTATTAGAAGGAAAATATGATATAAACAAAGACAAAATAATAAACCACATAGTCATATTTATTGCCTTTTTCTAAAATAACAACTTATTTAAAAAATTTAAGGTTTTTTGGTAAAATGAAGGTTATTTTTGAAAATTTCTGTAATTCATTATTAAAAAAAATACCTTGTTTATTTCGTAAACTACTATGGTTTGCTTACTTATGCCTATTAACAATTAATGAGAAATTAGTATAAAACATTAAAAAAAACAACTTGTTTACCGGGTCCAGTGGACTCAAAAACACATTTTTCGTCTGTAGCAATCACATGCAGTGGGCTATTTGATGATTATGACCGCTATTGGCTGTGTTACAATGTCGGGGAAAGGTACTAAGAGCGAAAACATCGCAAACGTCAAACTTTAAAAGTTATTACACAAAAAATTAAGAACTGGGTCCGTTAGACCCATTAGCGAGTCCTTAAGTGTTAAGGTAATAGCAGAGTAAATACAAATGAGTAGGTCATCTTCATTGAAACTCCCGAGCGCGGTTTGTATGTGAGCGCGCCAATACGTATGCGGACACATTAAAAATGTAGTGTGGGTGGATTAGCGGTGAGGTGCGCTGAATTTTTGGTCTATTCCACTTTGATCACCTGGCTTTGATGACCCAGGTGATCAAAGTCCACTTCCAGCGACAATTTAGTGTACTTTGATCACCCACGGATATGATGTCCTGGGTGATCAAAGTGGACTCCAGTTAAATTATTATTTTAGTGTCCTTTGATCACCTACATACAATTCACACCTCCTCTGAATAGACGTCATGACCAATTGTTGTAAGTACAAACATTTTCTTAATAGGTATAGACAATTTTTTTTATGCCGCATGAAATATTTTAAAGCGTTACTTACCTAAACAATGTTTGTCCGTACATTTAGTATAAGAGGAGATGTGATTTGTATGTAGGTGATCAAAGGACACTANTGACCAATTGTTGTAAGTACAAACATTTTCTTAATAGGTATAGACAATTTTTTTTATGCCGCATGAAATATTTTAAAGCGTTACTTACCTAAACAATGTTTGTCCGTACATTTAGTATAAGAGGAGATGTGATTTGTATGTAGGTGATCAAAGGACACTAAAATAATAATTTAACTGGAGTCCACTTTGATCACCCAGGACATCATATCCGTGGGTGATATGATGTCCTGGGTGATCAAGGGTGATCAAAGTACACTAAATTGTCGCTGGAAGTGGACTTTGATCACCTGGGTCATCAAAGCCAGGTGATCAAAGTGGAATAGACCTGAATTTTGCCATGGTTCCAAATTATTTCTGTTGCGAGCCTACCTTGGCGTTGGTGGCGGGCGGCACGTCGGGCGCCTCGGACACGTCGAGGCGCATGCCGACGTCGTTGGGGCACACGAAGCGGTCCCGCAGCGCCGTCAGCGCGGCCCGGCCCGGTAGCACCACGTCGCACACGAAAACCGCGTGCCGGGAGCGGCCCTGGACACATAATGATACTTACTTAACTTCTTTTTTGGGTACATAATTTTGCCGCCCCCTTATTGCGTGTTCCCGCCGACGGACAGGTACTTTACGGAGTGCTTCTCCTTCGGCGGTAGGGCGCAGCAACGTCAAGGGACCCGCTGAAAATCGGTGTAGAGGGGGCATGCCCCGATTAATGCTGAGCGGGCCCCTATTTGACAGCAGGGCACAATGTTTC
Organism: Ostrinia furnacalis; assembly: GCF_004193835.3. Classification (NCBI taxonomy): domain Eukaryota; kingdom Metazoa; phylum Arthropoda; class Insecta; order Lepidoptera; family Crambidae; genus Ostrinia; species Ostrinia furnacalis. Next base: position 160,697 of record NW_021135343.1, read on the forward strand.
TTCTTTTTGTAATTTATGTAAATGTGATGTCGCTCTTTTTGTCAAATAAAACATTTTTTACTTTACTTTACTACTTTTGATGTTGGCAATACTCGTTGAGGCCAACTTGATTTGTCTCAAGTGAGACGAGTTATAAAGTGGGACCAAGTGGAATGAGACTTGAGTTGACTAAATGATATAATGAAGAATGATAGATGTTACCCCTTGCTTGCATGTGAAAAATTTAGGTTTATTAGCCCTCTGCCTATAGTTCTACTGCTTAGTTCAACTGTATCACAGGTAATTTAGCTTTTCAAATAGCCGTATAAAATTGTATTACCCATTGAGCTATCAGAAGGACCACTGCTCAATATTGTTTTCATGGTTCAACCACCATCCACCACCAAAACAATAATGAGCAGTGGTCCTTCTGTGGTATAACCAACACTTTATTCTATTCTCCACTCACAAACACTCTTGAGAAGTATGAATTTTAATTAATGAAATCCCCACTTACCCTAAAGTATTTTATGTTGTAGTCATACGGCCGGTATATTCTCACTCTGAATAACAAGTCCTTACCAGGGACTAAGTCTTGATCTGTCTCATTTGCAGGTTGCTTACAATCCTGAAAGAATTTTAAAGCCAAGTTAATAATGCAATATATGATTCAATTACTAGAATATCCAAAATATTTTTTTTGCATTCTCAAAAATTATTACTTACTAATTGCCCAAGTCCAAGCTGCTTGTAAAAAAAGATTATCCATTATGTTTTATTAACAAATTAAAATATTAATTTATGATTTAACAGTAGCCAACATTAACTGGTTTCAGGCTGACATCAGATTTCTTAATAATTTAAACCAAATACAAAACCCAAACATTAATTAATTAGATAAGCTCAAAAACTTTGTATGTAAAGATTGTTTTAGTGTATATCTTATTGGTTGACCTATTAAATAAATAAATAAAGGGGCCAACTGGACTATTACTAATATTGTTGGAAAAATAATATTAATTTAATAACATACGTCAGGTGCAAGAGGGATGATCCGAATGCCCCTGTATTTCAGTTTCTTGTTATAGTGGTTTCCAAGATCTTTCTCAATTCGCAGCGTAAGCTTTTTGTGAATACACAGTTTAGTGTCGCAGTTTTCTATTGAGGACTTTATTATATTCAACTTTTCTTCACTGTCATTCGGGAGAAGTCCATTTTTCGGGGCTGCCAACGGCATAAGTAGTTCTGTACCTGTCTTTAAATGCTCCGGGCTGAAAAGTATGCAATAAAGTTATTAGTTATAAACCAAAATATGTTTGATATAACAGTAAAATAAGACTAAAATATTACCTGCAATACTTAGAAAGCATTTCAAAGTCTTCATCATTAAGATCGTCTCCCACAAAAGCTCTAATTTTTTCATCATAAAACTGATTCAGATCACTCTTTGTATCTGGTGACCCAAAGATTGGTAAAGAATCAAATTGTTCTGCGAGATTTTTTGATAATATTGGTTTGGTTGTTAAATGACCTTTGAGATGGTAAAAAGTAGGACCTGTCACTGAGGTATAATAGCTGTTAGGCTCTTTTAGCTTGAAGTCGTCGGCAATCGGTCCCCCTAAAACGCTATATAGGTCGGATAAGCTTGGTTTCTTACTTTCAATTGATTCTTTCATTTCATGATCTTCAATGTTTTCTTTCGACTCGCTTGGATTGGGTGACTGAGGATGGGCTGTATCAGGAATAACAGGCTCAGTTTGCGTTGAAGTACATTCACTGGTTGTTGCACCATTCAATGAGATCCTTTGGCATTCGGCTCTAGACGTGCTTGGTTCATTATTAAATGGCCGGTTAGAATCATCCTCTATTTCCTTTCTGAGGCAATTTACTTCTGAACTATCAATATCTTCACACTCCATGTTTTTATTGATAAGCTAATGTTTATACCCAATTATCACAGAATGTTATTACTTCTTTATTTCTTGTATTCTACTAGTAATAATATATGTTAAATAGACTATTGATTACCTTGTTATTTTTCGTGTTTTGGTATTTTGTTTGTGATTTTATGATTCTCGTTGGGGGGGTTTTGGACTGTGTTCACATTGTGAACACAGTTCTTTGCCAAACACAGTTACTGTTGTGAACTTCACAACAGTAACTGTGTTTGGCAAAGAATACTTGGTGTTTGGACCACAGAAGATTAGAGAGTATGTCTAAAGCGCGCGACTGATTGAGATTGTCCATGTCCAAGTCCAAACCCATAGAGAAAAGTAATACATAGGAAATAGAGAACCCTCTCTGTCAAATTTTTGAGCCTACTAATTGACAGCCTGGTGTTAAATTCTCTGTACTTAACCTACGTACGTAACGCTCACATACATACATAGTACACGCACACATACATACATAAAGTCCACGCACACATACACACAGTTCACGCACACATAGGCCCTCATAACCTTCAAAGAATTATTGTTTTTATGATGTACAATGTAGATTTTTTTCAAATCCATTATTTTGAAAATATTTATCTTTATGGTGTACGTATTGTATTATTTTCAAAACAATGGATTTGGAAAAATTCTACATTGCACATGGAAATGCAAATAAGTAAACAAAAACTTTTGAATTTAATAATTTTACTTTATTTATGAACACACATTATAATATTATAACACCAAAAGCGTCTTTTCGCAAAGTTTTCAACAACACTAAAAAAGCATTTGCACATTGAGAAAACTCAGATCACTTGTGAACATAACAGAAAGTTTCTTCGCGATTCACGAAGGAACGAACAAAACTCCGATGAACCAGAACAGCAGCAGGTACGAAGGAATGAACTTGAATTTGACTCGACGACTCTTCAATACTTTAATAGGGCCACAGAAAACTTAAATGATGGCTAAGAAAACAAGAATGCATTTAACATAACAAAAACAACACCGGCCATTTTGGAGGAAAAACAATGTTGCCATATGTTAAATAGTAATTTCTACTACTCTATTATGTAAATTATAACAAAAATGTCAATGTTCAGTTTTAAATTAAAACAAATTAATTTCATTTAAAAAAAGTTTTCACATTGTAATTAACAATATTCTCAAATTATTTTAATTAAGAAAAAAATGAAAATATGAAGGAAACAGGAGCAGCGACATCTAGAGCGTTTTAGGGTAGGTAAAAAGTATTTGAATTTATTCACCGATGTCGCTGTTTGGAAGCAAGTTTCACTTCGATGACCGTTGTATGGAAGTTTCCATACCCGTCCAAACCTGTGTCCAAGCCTGACGTTTACTGTCGTAACTGACGTGAGAATATGACATTAATGACATTTCATTTTTCTTTTTTTTCAGTTCTATTTGACTTCAGGCAAATGCAATAAGTCATACAGTCAAGTTTTCAGTTTTATTTTTCTTAGATAAAGGTTGCGCAACGAGAGTTAAGGCCGTGGTTAAGGCCATCAACAAGAACAACAACAACACGTCATTAAAATTTAACACTCATTGAACACAATGCAATTTTGGGTGATGCGTCTCTGGGTTGCGGATAGGGAAACGCCTTTTAGTAGGAGGTAGGCAGGGGTAGGGGCAGGGGTATAGTTCCAAAATACTGAACTGTCCTATCGATGACACTGACAGCGGGGCGCCACCGTCAATACCGGATCGCTGGTTCCGATTTTTGCCATGTTGGAAGCCATATAGTTGAACGATGGTAGCGCCCCCCTGTCATTGAGTTTGGTGGGACAGTTCAGCGTGGGTCACCTATATCAGTCCGGCGCGTGCGCGGCAGATTTCGTCAACACTGTGGTCAACACGGCGGGCCTGTCAGGCAACCCGTCGTTCGTAACCCACAATATTGAGAGGGCCGGGCGGGGGCTGTGTCGGGACATTTTACTACAACTAAGGGACATCTTTGATAACCCTCCTTCTGGCGCAGTCGGGTAAAAACCCCCACAGGTGGCGGCTGGCAGACAAAATTTATGATAAAATATAATGCTGCGTTTACACTGCGCGGAATTTAGCCAAGTCAAGTCAAAAAAACAGTGGAGTGGGGATGAATTATGAATGAATTTCATCCCCACTCCTCTGTTTTTTTGACTTGACTCGGCTAATTTCCGCATAGTGTAAAAGCAGCATAACAAAATAAATATTTTTTCTTCCTTTCTTTCAAAATAAAATGTTAGGACGTGAATCGGAACATACCATCTGATGAGTTGTTCGGCTGTCAAAAAAACAAATGTCATAACAATAATTTAATTTTCCAAATGTTTGAAATTGTTGTTCATCCTTAAATTTGTCTTAATTTACTATAATGCTTACGTTGTGGAATTTATTCGAGGCTTCATTGCTTTGCCTCAATGCAGTATGTGTACTTCACGAAGAGAGATTTATGCAAAAAAGTGAGGAATAACCTAAAACTTTTTTACCTTTTTGAATTTTAATTAATCGTGAAGGAAACATTAACATGACTGTCTATTTCGCTAATGTTTCAGTGGGCTGGGGAGCCAACCATCCAAACCATGGATTTGAAGATCAGTCATCAATTAAATTCCAAATATTAAACCTGGTTCGCTCAATAAGAACAGTAACAAGAAGTAAGTGTTACCTACAGTGCCTCTTTCTGTTATTAGTATAACAAGCCAGTGCTCAAGGATCACTACTACTGAAAAAATGAAATAATAACTGCTTTGAGATGCAATTTTTAATTGTCAAGCTCACCATACAGGGTCAAACTATAATATTTTTTATAATGATATTGCTTTTTTCCAACTTTTGCTTTTTACCTATTTACTTTTTTATTATAAGGTTGTGATAATTTTTCTCTTTTTTGTTTTTCAGTTCCACTTATTATACTAAATATCTTAACGATTATATTCAAGCTGCTATTGGGATAGCAGGACTACGTAATTTTAAATAAATAATAAACAAATGGCGAACATGGAGATTCATAAGAGTTTTCCTTATATTATAAGCATTTTATATACATTATAAGAGTTTAAAAATATGTCTTTTGGGTTATTTAATTATTTCCTTAATTTGTTCTTTATTACTGAATGTTCAGTCCAGCAGTGGACATCTTTTGGCTGAAACTAACGAACGAACTGAATGTTCACTGCTAATAGAAATTGTTTTTATCTACCTTACTACTAATTATTTATACAAAAGTTTTTGTTTAATTAAGGTATAGTATGGATTTGGATCAGTTTGGCATTAAATTGTCAGGGCTGTTAGACATTTCCTGATTATTTTATTAACAATCAAATTGATAAGAATCTCAACCTCTAGAGATGACGATGTAGGTACCTACTTACCTATTATAATTCTACCGATACCATAAACCGATTCCGATATTGATGGCCTATTAGACATTATTTAAAATATGCTTTTTTGCTTTCTTTAAATAAACATATTCAATAGAGAAAGTCCGTTTTATTTTATATTAAATTTAGGTAGATTTTTGTGAAACGAAGAGCGCGCTCANCATAAACCGATTCCGATATTGATGGCCTATTAGACATTATTTAAAATATGCTTTTTTGCTTTCTTTAAATAAACATATTCAATAGAGAAAGTCCGTTTTATTTTATATTAAATTTAGGTAGATTTTTGTGAAACGAAGAGCGCGCTCAGCCAAAGCTAAATAAAGTACAAACACTACCTAACAACGACAGATACAAAATACTTTACTGTAAAGACTACTTACTATTGCTTTACTGTTTGATATCCGTTGTATTTTGTATTGTATTATTAGGCAATGCCGATATATCGGTCGATAGGATTATATCGGAAATAGATTCGGAACAAAAATCTGTTCCGTCCCTGGTTACATCCCTAGTTTTTCTCAGATTATGTATTTTTTGCTTCCAAAATACATAACATGTACTAGCATAGCATAGCATGTACTACAAGTCACAAAATATTTATTGAGGTGAGATTGTGATTGTGCAATGAATTTTTTTAAATTATTTTTCAAAAGCATTAATATTTTGTTTTCAATTTGAAAGTTGTTGAACGCATCGTATCGAGAAAAAAAAGTACGTGCTTTGTCTATGCTCCCTCCGCCATATTGGCCAATGACAATTACTTTTCTCTATGACACCGGTCTTTTCCGCCCTGAAGCGTCTGTTGTTTCAACGCGGAAAATTGGTAAATGATGGCAGCAAATAATTATTTTGGGTTTACTCATGGAGGAACCCAATACGGGTAAGTTTTAAAATTCCTAATTCCGTAACTATATCAGAAGTTTGTATGTTGAAAGTGTGTATCGTGATTGATGGCAGACTAGTGTGCTCATGTTTCTTGTACCAGTCAAAATGGCGTCTGGACGATTATTGATCGTAGGATTCTGCAGTGATAGTGAATCTGGTGAATAATCAAAGTGTGTTTTTAGCGCGGCAACCGCTGGAGCAGCATACGGTGGGCAAACAGGCTACGCGGTAGCCCCTGCGGCGACAGCCGCAACTTACGGAACTCAGCGCGCCGCTGCTACAGGTTACGATACTGCGTATCAAGCCGCGGCCGCCACTCAAGGTTGGTCTTGTTCTGTCTCTTTGAGCCTTCTATGATCAGCAAAATAACGTTAGATGTTATCAAAACATTGATATCAGTCGTTTACAAACAGTTGGAGCCTAAATTTTGGGAGTTGAGAAACTGGTAATAGTTGCTCATAAAATCAATAATGCTGCGGCATGATTTTACATAATTCGATAAAGTACTTTTGATTTTTGCTACGATATAAAGTATAATTTGTTGCACAGATGCTGCTCAGTTTTTAGTAGAATTTGTGCTCACTGAACAGTTTTCCACAGCTATTAGTCATCGTAACAGTATCGCCCTCTTCACGGTTGATAGCCTTTCAGTGTACAGAACTGCTATTTGTGCTATAATTACGCTGATCTGTACACAATGTAGCTGACATTGTAGCTACATTGTTAGTACTGAATACTGATATCAGTCTTAGGCATATTACATTTTAAACAGACTAACCTCTATTTATTACATTTACTTAAGTCTTTAACTTTAGCCAATTAGTACAGTCATTTAATAATCTACTGTTTTTCCTTGAATCTTTTCTATTACATGTGTTAAAAATACCACATAATTTGGTAATTATATCAAGTTTTAAGAGGCAATCAATTATTCAGCAATATTCCACCCCATGTCAAAGTGGCTAATCAGCATAGTTATTCATCTTACTGACTACATACTTTTGCTAATCTTTTATCAAAGTGAGTTACTACAAACAAACACCATAATGGCGTCACAAGCCATAAGCTGTTTGAAATAAGGTTCAAAGTGCTAATATTTGCTGATCAGCTAATAATAGTCAGACTAATGTAATTCAGCTGACTACTTCTATTAATTTGAACAATAGCATTGGAATTAAAGGTAACCAGGGTTTAGGCATTCCTTAGTTAATGTACTGTGAAAAAACAAAAACTTTCTAGAACCATGTGGCAATTTTTGGTCTGATTGTTAGTGTTTTATTGTTATTTTGTGATTTATTAATTTTCTTCATAATGAATTCTAAATTAATGACAATTTAGAGAGCACTGGTTTTTCAAGTCAAGTGTTTCCAAAGGAATTTGAGTATGAAATAATTTGTTTAATGTTTTTTTAATGAATTGACTGTAATTATTACACTGCCTAAAACAAAGTTATGTTAAAATTATGAGTTTCTCTTTGTAGGTAATCGTTTTGAACAAGTATCCTGGAAAAAATATCAAATTAAGCAATTTTTACGTTTTTCTATGAATGATACTGTCCGTCCCATCAATACAGCTGTCAAGCAACTGCTGATCAGCTACTTGCCAAAGTGCTGAAGATTGGTAAGAAGAATCTCACATTCTTCACTTGTACACTTTCACATTAGGTGATTTTAGCAGCACAACAGTCGAACAGCTGATAATGAGATTTCATGACAGACTGTCACTCTTCTTTATAATTTAAAAGCGCCCGCTGCTTTCCCGCTTCTGACGCCCTTATAGGGCCTAATGTGATAGAGGTCTAAAGTTATTTTTTTGCGCTCATCTGCAATCAGTCCCAAGCTATAAGCAGATTTGTTCCATGCAGTTATAACATGTTCAAGGAGCTCCCCAGCAGGATACTCCTCATTCACCATCTGTCACCAAATANGTCACTTTTTCAATGTTTTAATCATTAATCAAAAAACTTGATTTTTTATTAATCTGAAAAAATAAAATTGTTGTGCAAAAGTGTGCAAACTGAAACTGGTATATTTGAATACTAGAGGGTTACAGCTACAATATATATAAATTCCAGACTGGGGTCAAGTGGGGGCATACAACTTCTAGTCTTCCAAACATAAAATTTTCAGAAAAATATAAAGGTCAACATTTCGCCATACTTTTTAAAACTATGTGCATTATTATGCACCTTATTGTACAGAAAATAAAAAGTACTTACCCTTATCTTCAAAATCCATCACACAAATATTTGGTCACCATAGTAAAAAATAATGTCAGGTGTTGTCGAAAGTCGAGCAAAATTAGGAATTAAAAATTACACTATCCTCATATCCTCACTTACCATGTTAATTACTCACGACTAGGTAATTAACAAAGTAAAAAATTGTGGAATCCTTAATGTCTGGGATGTTGTTTATCGTTTTTTATAAACGATAATCAGAAATTCAACAATGACTTTTGTCCAGCTAGCTTGTTCTACACGAATCACAGTGCGCCTTTTATATTTTTTCCCTGTCAGCTTTAGCTCCTCCCTAACAGTTCTTGTGTTCAGAGCTTCATGGATTTCAGTGTTAGTAATGAACAATCCCTGGGATACCTACTGACTGGTATCCCAGGGATGGAAAGAGAAGTAGAGGTCGGCAACAAACAAGATGGGAAGACGACCTAAAACTCACAGTTGGACACTATTGGAGAAGGGTAGCACGTGACAGGTCCCAATGGAAATCATTGGAGGAGACCTATGCCAAGAGGCAAACTGAGCTTCGGGATATTTTATAACACATCTTATTATTTAACATATTTTGTAATTATTATGTAACCAAGTTCAGAATAAAAAGGCTTATTATTATTATAATGAACCATGGTGCATTTGAAATGGTTTCGGTCTAAAAGTAAGGTCATTTTGTGCCGATCAACTCGCTTCTAGAAGAAAACGAGGCTTACAGTGTAGATATTAAAGAGCAAGGCGTGTTGCCGACAGCAGCGGCTCACGCGCACGCGCACGCGGCGGCGGCGGCGGCGTCCGCCTACGACGCGTCCAAGTCGGCGTACTACCAGCAGGCCGCCGCCGCCTACCCCGCCGCGCCGCCGCAGCAGCCCGCCTACGACACCGGCGCCAAGCCCGCCTACTCCACGCCCGCTACCTACGCTCAGGTGCATACGCAGGTACGTGCCGTCACTCAACTTACAAAATTACAACCTGTAATGAAACGTAAAGTCCGGTCGCCGAGTACATAGAATTTCGTCCAATGACCCCAAGCTATCCTTACCGCTCGCGCCTAATTATATTGCTGTCGCGACTGCGACGGGCGGCGCCGCAGCAGCCCGCCTACGACACCGGCGCCAAGCCCGCCACCTACGCTCAGGTGCATACGCAGGTACGTGCCGTCACTCAACTTACAAGTTACAAACTGTAATGAAAAGACAATGCCGGAAATTGGCGTCTTTTTTTTTCGCGCGGCCATCGACCAAACCTTGTTTTTTGATTACAAAATAGTGTAATAAACCAAACTTACTACGACATGTATACCTCTAAACTCAGTCTGAACTGAGTTACGAGCGTTAGAAGTTTGATGATTTACATACTAGATTTGCTTTTTGCGCGCAAGTTTTGTGTGTGGAGTAGAATCAGCGCAATAAAAAAATAGCGGAATATTTTGTTGCAATTTCTTACAAAACTTGCGCGCAAAAAGCAAATCTAGTATGTAAATCATCAAACTTCTAACGCTCGTAACTCAGTTCAGACTGAGTTTAGAGGTATACATGTCGTAGTAAGTTTGGTTTATTACACTATTTGTAATCAAAAAACAAAGTTTGGTCGATGGCCGCGCGGAAAAAAAAACGACGCCACCTTCCATACAAAATCTGGCATTGCCATTTAAAGTCCGCTCGCCGACCACGTAGAATTTCGTCCAATGACCTCAAGCTATCCTTATCGCTCGCGCGTTATTATATTGCTGTCGCGACTGCGACGCAGCCGCAGTGTGTGTGCGAGCGGGCTTTAGAGTTACTTCGAAAATGTTATCCAAAGTTTTGAATGTTGCCATCCCTCTCACACAAAGTGAGATGCCTGCATGAAGGAACGACGGTGACATAAACCAGAAATTATGTAAACAACTTTTTGGAGTAGCCTCAAATAACATGTTGGTTGATTTTTGCTCTACAAACTCACAAAAAAATAGAGAAACTGCTAATGACCACATCAATACACTAAAAATTTGTTAAGTAGAAAAAAATTGCATTTAATTTTTGCTAATTTTGGATTTCAGTTACTCAATGGAATATTTTATTGTAAGTGATTACGGGAAACTGCTAATAAGCTAATCCTTCAGGATAATTAATGATGTCCAATTAAATAATTGATTTAACAGGTTTGCTGCCAACCCCGCACGGGTTCGGGGTTAGGTGTACACACTCGAAGCCGTCCACACTCCGGTGTGGTCTCGCGTTTTAGTAGATTCATAAAAAAAAAAACAATATTTGGCCTCCCAGTTGATCATATTTTTTTGAAGTGGCAGCAAACCTGTTAAGAGTAATACCAGAGTAAATACAAATGAGTAGATAATCTTCATAGAAATTAGAAACGCACCGAGCGCGGTTTGTATGTGAGCGCGCCAATATACGCATGCGGCGCGCACGGACACACTGACAAAATTCGGCGCAACCACGACTGGTTTTACTCTGGTAAAGCCTGGTCCGTGAGCACGTAGAATCCCGTCCAATGACCCCAAGCTACCCATCCTTATCGCTCGCGCGTAATTATATTGCTGTCGCGACTGTGCGACGCGCGCCCGCAGTGAGTGTGCGAGCGCGACAGCAACATAATTACGTGCGAGCGACAAGGATGGGCAGCTTGGGGTCATTGGACGGGATTCTACGTGCTCACGGACCAGGCTTTAGTACATATTTTGTTGACGAGTCTGTATTGTTTCCCCGCAGGGCGGAGCGCGGGCCGGGGGCGGCGCGAAGGCCTACGGCGGCGTGTATACGCACACGCATTCTCACGCGCACACCGCTACCACTCCCGCCACTACCTATCCCGCGCAGCCTTACTCGGCGCCCGCTACGCAGACCGCTAAACGTGAGTATAGATGACCCACGCTGAACTGTCCCGCCAAACTCAATGACAGGGGGGCGCTACCATCGTTCAACTATATGGTTTCCAACATGGCAAAAATCTGAACCAGCGATCCGGTATTGACGGTGGCGCCCCACTGTCAATGTCATCGACAGGACAGTCCAGTATTTTGGAACTATACATGTTACAATAAAAAAAATGTAACGTCACAACCTCATGGCCAGGCGCGGATCCAGCCCTCAAAAAAGGTTGTGGGCACAGCCACTAAAAATTAGCAAAGTGAGAGTTGGATTGGAGTACGAACTCACTCACGCTCAATCACGCTCGATTTTTTAAAGGCTCATCAGTCAGCCGTTTTTATCATCAGCCTATCGATCTTATCAATAGATCATAAATAAAACAAGCAAATTAGGGTTGTGGGCATGCCCACAGGTGCCCACAACGGTGGATCCGCGCCTGCTCATGGCTGCAGACATAAAAAATACTATCATCATCATCATCTCAGCCATAGGACGTCCACTGCTGAACATAGGCCTCCCCCAATGCTTTCCATGTTACCCGGTTGATAGCGGCTTGCGTCCAGCGCTTTCCTGCTACCTTTATGATGTCGTCGGTCCACCTTGTGGGTGGACGTCCCACTACACAAAAAAAACTAAAACTCATAAAACTCATTGATTTTTGCAAGTAGGCACTTTTACACGTGACCTCAGTATTAACAATACCACTGCTTCAGGATTAAATGGAAATATTCAGTGCTGAGAAGGCAAGAAGCAGCACAAACCAGTCAGTCACATTAAGGCCGGGTAACAGAGAAAANTAATTTGAATGTGTAATAATATTAAAGAAATAAAAAAAAAGAAAGAAGGCAAAGCTTCATACTGATGATCGCGCTATGATATAGTGATGCGAAACTATCAGTTGATCGGACTCAATAGACTGTCAATAGTCTATCGATACGTCTAAGTACACGTTCGTCGAGCCTGTGTGAGGCTGCTCACTCGTCGAGTACAGTGTTTCTTTGTTCATTGGATGACCAAACAGCACTAATACGGGCTCACTTTTGCAGAGACTACAAACCGCGGGAACACAGCGTACGACACGGCGCTGTACAACGCAGCAACCATGTACGTTGCGCAGCAGAATAAGACCGGTGGCGGAGGGTCAGTATTTACAAAATTATATTGAAAAGTGACTAAATGTGTAAGATATTTATTTTGTTTCTGGGACCTTCTTCTCTGTAGAAGAAATTGATTTTGTTTCTGAACCCATCTCATTTCTGGAATCTTCATCCAGATCTGCTCAGAAAGATCTCGGATTAAAACCTTGAGCAGACCAAACGCAGGGCAGTAGCAGCGCAGTTTGAATGCGGGCCCGCGCAAGTTGTAATACAAGAAACTCTTTAAAGTGTGTCACACCAAATTTGAACGCGGGCCCGTGCTCCAACCGCGCCGCACTGCAACTGCCCGCGCTGTTGTATTACTATGGCGGCCATATTAGCATGACACACCGGACGCAGGGCGGTAGCAGCGCGTTGAAAGCCGTTTTCGAATATTGAAATTTTTGGCAACCGCCCGCATTGCAACTGCTTTGAAACTGCGCTGCAACTGACCCGCACTGCTTCTGACCCGCGTTTGGTCTGTGGAGGCCTTAATGATTGTGTTCGCGGCAGGAGCGGCTGGAAGAACTACAACAAGAGCGGCGTGGGCGCCGGCCAGCAGCGCCGGCCCAAGCCGCCGCCCAAGGCGCAGCAGCTGCACTACTGCGACGTGTGCCGCATCTCCTGCGCTGGCCCGCAAGTGAGCACACTGAATGAGCTTTGGAAGTGAAATGGAGTGGTAAAGTGGAACGGGAAAGCGGACAGGAGAAACGAGCGTAGGCGAATCGATCGTTCTCTACCGGCAGCTTAAGGCGATTATCATACTGCGCCGCGCTCCGCCGCGGTCCGCGTGATTTCATATAAAAAATTCTGCGCGCAGACGCGTTGTCAGTGTGTTGTGCCGCGCGTGTTTTCTATACAATCTGAGGTACTTGCATACAATGGTTAAATCTGTCGTCCCGCGTACCGCGGCGCAGTGTGATTATCACCTAAATGACAGGTCGCGTGTTCGCGGTCTATCTCTACATGTGGAAAAATACAACGTAACTCTTGTTTCGCTTACTATTTCGCTTCCCTCCACTATTTAGCTCGTCATCTATGGACAGTCCACACAGTTTTGCCAGCGCAGCCAGTGACCAGCGTCACAAATACTTAAATCATAATTGAGTTTTCCTGTTACCAATTGCCATGAAATGCTCACTCGCATTATAGCAAAGTTCAAATTCCTAAGAACGAAGTTAGTCGATAGTGTAGTTAGACACTTATCTTCAACTTTGGAGCCCTTTGATTCGGGTGCAAATCGGTTGAGGCAACGCGTGATGACTCAAAGCGAAGTGCGTGTCCACATTATTCACTTCAATTAACTTCTCCCAACCTAGTATAGCTGTTTTTGCATTGTGTTCGGTCTTCTGACTTGTCTCTCTCCACAGACGTACAAGGAGCACCTGGAAGGCCAGAAGCACAAGAAGAAGGAAGCGGCCGTCAAACTAGCCGCAGCGGGCGCGGCGGCGGCGGGCGGGCGCGCGGCCGGCGCTTCAGCGCTTCGCTGCGAGCTGTGTGACGTCACGTGCACGGGCGCCGACGCGTACGCAGCGCACGTGCGCGGCATCAAGCACCAGAAGGTCGTCAAGCTGCACACCATGCTCGGCAAGCCCATACCCTCCACGGAGCCCACCAAGCTCGGCGGTGAGTGACACGCACGCTTAAGCCTTGACAAGGCTTGCCCACTTGAAAATGCTCAGTAGCCTTATTCACGTAACAAAACTTCAACGACAACAAATCGCTGAATGCGATCCTATCGAGTAATCGCTCTATCGAAATGACCCTTGTGAATACGGATTTAAAACTGTTTTTCAATGTGACAACTTCTGAACGTCAGCGAGATCTTGACTCAAAATACGTGAATTAGGCCACAGGCGAATGAACCGTTCATTTGGCCAAGTCGCTTGTGCACTCAGGCTCAGTGTTTGCTAAGGTGTCTCCACTTGTATTTCAAGTGAATACAAGGTTTTACACGCACACATTACGTGAAGACACCATTGCAATAGAACGATACCATAATAATATGACGTCACGCTTTTTTAAATTCGACCGTTTTGTAATTGCATCCAGAATGCTTTTTATTTTAATAGTGTTTGTGCCTGGTCACTCGCATACACTCGCGGAAATGTGACGTCACGTTTTATTTCAAATCAACTGTTTTGTAAATGCAGCACTCAGAATGCTACTGCAGTGACTTGTAAAGGTGTCGTCACCAATCATTTACAGTACGTTTGAAGAAGCTACTGTAACTTTTTTTATATAGATTCTTCTTATTCTGATTTGATTTTTTTTTAATTTGAATTATTGAATTTGAATTTGATTCTAAAAAATAGCAGTAATTCTTTTAAAGGTACTGTTTATTTAATAGAATGTTTTTATATTAACTGGCATTGACAAATTACATTGATATTAGTTTAACCATATGCTTAACTACACAATCGCCTTCCTATATTTCACATATTTAACACAAATCATGCACAACATTATTGTTCAACACAACAACATAAGATGAAAATCATCATATTCATTCACTACTAATTTGTAACGAAGTAACTGACAAAGATTTTTTTATTTACTGTAGTAAATCTTTTCTTTTTCTCTTGATATATTTTAATTGCATGACATTTTCTGTTTGTTCATGCATGTGTTTTTGAGTTGAGCATCATATTAAAACAAATGTGTGCTAAAAATTATATTTAAAACTAAAATATTAGTTATTTTACTATCAAACATTTCTATTCTTATTACAGCTAATTAATAACTTTTTTACACTGAAATGATAGTTTCCATTATTCAGTTTTTAGATAAAAGTTATTTACTTTGAGACTATAAATATTACTTCACAGTTTACACTGATTTATGATCGATTCTGGTCAATTATTTTCTGNTTTCCTCTTTATAATATTATTATCACAAATAAATAATACAATTTGGAGAGTTAACTTTCTTCATTATCAAGTCTGAAATGTAACTAAATGTGAAAGATATTTCGTTTCTGGAATCTCCTCCTCCACCTCATTTCTAGAATCTTCTTCTTTGCTTCGAAAGATGTCGGATTAATGATTGTGTTCGCGGCAGGAGCGGCTGGAAGAACTACAACAAGAGCGGCGTGGGCGCCGGCCAGCAGCGCCGGCCCAAGCCGCCGCCCAAGGCGCAGCAGCTGCACTACTGCGACGTGTGCCGCATCTCCTGCGCTGGCCCGCAGGTGAGAATATTGGCATTGAAATAGAGTAGAAAAACAGAGGACGAACGAACGCACCCCAATCCGTCCCCCGGACACGGCCTGGCGGCGTGGCGCCCTCAGGCCGCGTCCGTAGTCCCCCTCGATCGGGCCCACTAGAGTGAGCCCACACTCGGCCTCTTCGGCACGCCCACCGACGATCGCCAAACGGCTAGAGTACCTTCTGTACTCGCCACTCTGCCCGGTGAAGCTGGAAAAGCTCCTCAAGCTAAGAGCGCGCGTCCCTTCAAAAAAAAAAACGAACGAACGCAGGCGAATCGGTCGCTATCCGCCGCCAGATCTTTATGTCTCGTCTCGTGGTCTAGCTTCGTATGTGGAAAAACCGTCCGCGAATCCGCTTCGCCCACTTTCTCGCTCTATTCCATTAACTATCACAGGCACAGGTGCACAGTCCACAGAGTTTTGCCCTCCTCATAGTAATTTTCGTGTTGCCTAATGTCATGTTATGTGCGCTCGTTTAATTCATCTCATCATCTATAATCAGTTTAAATTGTTAAGGAAGAGAAGAATGTCTCGACGCGTACTGAAGTTAGTCGAGCGAGTAGCACTTCAAGCCTTTTAACTCGGGTGCAAATATCGATAACTTTCTAAAATCGATTGAGGCGAGGCGTGATGACTCTAAGCGAAGTGCGTGTCCACATTATTCACTTCGATTAACTTCGGCCAACTTAGTATAGCTGTTTTTGCATTGTGTTCGGTCTTCTGACTTGTGTCTCTCCACAGACGTACAAGGAGCACCTGGAAGGCCAGAAGCATAAGAAGAAGGAAGCGGCTGTCAAACTAGCCGCAGCGGGCGCGGCGGCGGCGGGCGGGCGCGCAGCGGGCGCGTCAGCCCTGCGCTGCGAGCTGTGTGACGTCACGTGCACGGGCGCCGACGCGTACGCGGCGCACGTGCGCGGCATCAAGCACCAGAAGGTCGTCAAGCTGCACACCATGCTCGGCAAGCCCATACCCTCCACGGAGCCCACCAAGCTCGGCGGTGAGTCACACGCACGCTTAAAGGTAGCCAGGGTTCGAAAAGATAATTATCACGATAATTATCTTGATAGTAACATATGGATAATTTATCGGTTGATGATAACAAAAAAATGCGCAAGTGAAAGTGAACTGTATTCGAAGTTTTCGAATGTGTTTTTCTGCACTTGCGTCTAGTTGTTGACGTTATTTAACATAGATAGTTCTAAAACCTATCTATTTAGCTTCACAACGATTACTCGTTAACTAGCTTCAAAATATTTATCTATTTTCCACAACGCTTTATGCAACTAGCGATGGATAACATGACAACAATCAGTAACCGAAAACATAAAGCAACATTCTTTATGTAACATCAGAATTTCTTATAAAACAATGTGACAAATGTATCTTATACTGTTGATAATTATCCGATAATTATCACGAAGCGTAATTATCTTGATAATTTCGAACCCTGAAGGTAGCCTTTCGAACTAAGCGTCACAGACGCAGCGTCTTTAGCTTTGGTCTTTAGTGCCACCAACGCCGCGTTACTAACGCCGCGACAGTGTCGCTGCGTTCGAATGTCGTTCCCTAGAATTTCATACATTTGCATAGAACATCTATTTGTCGCTCTGTCGCGGCGTCACATTCGCCACTGTCGCTATAGACGCTCGCTTCGAAAGGCTACCTTTAGCCTTTACTTGAGAATGCTCAGGCGAGTGAACCGTTCATTTGGTCAAGTCGCTCAGGTGGAGACGCCTGTGCACACGGCTCAGTCTAGGCTAAGGTGTCTCCACTTGCATGTTCAAGTGAATGCAAGGTTTTACACGCACACATTACTTGACGACACCATTGCAATGAAACGCTGTCATGATGTCATGTTTTTTTTAAATTCGTTTTGTAATTGCATCCAGAATGCTTTTTATTTTAATAGTGTTTGTGCCTGGTCACTCGCATACACTCGCGGAAATGTGACGTCACGTTTATTTCAAATCAACTGTTTTGTAAATGCAGCACTCAGAATGCTACTGCAGTGACATGTAAAGGTGTCGTCACCAATCATTTACAGTACGTTTGAAGAAGCTACTGTAACTTTTTTTTATATAAATTGATTCTTCTTATTCTGATTCAAAAAAATAGCAGTAATTCTTTTAAAGGTACTGTTTATTTAATAGAATGTTTTTATATTAACTGGCATTGACAAATTACATTGATATTAGTTTAACCATTTATGCTTAACTACACAATCGCCTTCATATATTTCACATATTTAACACAAATCATGCACAACATTATTGTTCAACACAACAACATAAGATGAAAATCATCATATTCATTCACTACTACTTTGTAACGAAGTAACTGACAAAGATTTTTTATTTACTACAATCTTTTCTTTTTATCTTGATATATTTTAATTGCATGTCATTTTCTGTTTGTTCATGCATGTGTTTTTGAGTTGAGCATCATATTAAAACAAATGTGTGCTAAAAATTACATTTTAAACTAAAATATTAGTTATTTTACAATCAAACATTTCTATTCTTATTACAGCTAATTAATAACATTTTTACACTGATATGATAGTTTCCGTTATCCAGTTTTTAGACAAAAGTTATTTACTTCGAGACTATAAATATTACTTCACAGTTTACACTGATTTATGATAGATTCTGGTCAATATTTTCTGATTTATTTTTCAAATATGATCTTCGGTAAGTATTTTTTTCACGACGGAGATCATATTTGAGAGTATGTGTTGTACTGATCCCCTGACGTCACAGTGTCATATCTGTATCCGCGATTAGTTGGCTATTAGATTGAAAAGATAACTGGCAAATTTTCTCCTTCCAAAATACTAGTTTCGACACTCAATACAGATATGGAGTGTGTGAAATTGTGGGCCTTTTTTATACCAACATCTAAAATTAACCGACGAGCGTGCATAATTTTTGTAACCGCGGAATTCGCCAAAAAAATTGGTCGAGTCGAGGTTCAATCTTAACAGAATGTGTAAACTCAGATTGTAGAAAAGGCCCAACAGCCGTCTCGCCGTCACACGCTCGGCGAGCGGCGCGGACGATCTGATCCGTCACGAATTTTGACCCAACGAGAGCGCACGTTCGTCAAAATCCGTCACGTGGCGTGACGCGGTGAGAGAATTGGGGTTTTCCGATCTGATAGCTAAAAACACGGTCGCGGGGACGACCGGGATTGCGTTCGTGGCGTCTGGGGGGCTCAGTACGGTGGCGCGCGCAGGCGACGACGAGCACGACGAGCCCGAGCCCGAGCCCGAGGTGCAGCCCGTGGGGCAGGACTACATCGAGGAGGTGCGCGGCGACGACGGCAAGGCGCTCTCCTTCAACTGCAAGCTCTGCGACTGCAAGTTCAACGACCCCAACGCCAAGGAGATGCACATGAAGGGCCGCCGCCACCGCCTGCAGTACAAGAAGAAGGTATGTCCGCTGAGCTTGTTCCTTACACTTTGCAGCCGAGTAGTATTCACTAGGGGTCATTCAAATATTGAAATGATGAATTTTAATTTTTGTGACGGGTCTGGGTGTGACTATGTATAATATTTATGTATTAAAAAAAAAAGTATATAAGTAGTATATCCGTTAAGCTAGCACCCATAACACAAGCATTAAGTTGCTTACTTTGGGGCTAGCTGGCGTTGTGTAAAATTGTCCAAAGATTTATTTATTATATTTATTTATTATTTAAATATGAAAAGGGGAGAGAGTTCACAAGAGCCGAAAGAGGGGTATTGCCACGCGCGATATAGCTTGTAATGGTGCGTTCACATTGGGCGAACGGGCTCGCGCGGCAAACTTGACATCCTGCTCACCTTGCTCTTAGAGAGCAGGATGTCGAGTTTGCCGCGCGAGCCCGTTCGCCCAGTGTGGAGGCACCATAACAACTACTCGATGTACCAAATGAAGTACATTTGTCCCCTGCGACCCTGGAGAATACGAGGCTGTCCATTAAATTACTTTTGCCAAAAAGTGTTGTGTAAATTAAGAAGTTCTTTAAATAATATCATCCAGTGATTACTTAGTAAAAGGTTTGAGGCGCTCGTCGAGCCTGGCGACCCTCGGGTAGCCAAGAGATCCGGGCGTCGTATGATTACAAAATTATAATGAGGATGATATCAAAGTAATTCTTACCAAAAGTAGCCTGAATCTTTGCTCAGAAAGTATAAGACGACGGCATGTCAATTTAAACCTTATGTAGTTGTAACAGGTGTCATTTTGCAACAAAACCATCTTTGTCTACAGGTGCAACCGGACCTGGAGGTGAAGGTGAAGCCGTCGATGCACCAGCGCAAGCTGGCGGAGGCCAAGGCGCAGCGCATGATGGTGCGCGACGAGCTGTGGGCGCGCCGCCGCATGCACGACGTAACTACTTACATAATCTCATTCATACAGGGTGGAAACGATAAGTGATCTCACTCGATTATTTCTAAACCATACAAGATATCGAAAAACTGGTTACTGATTCTGAAAGTGCTTCACAAGCTCTTTCAAACGGTACCAATAATAGGTTACAGTATAAACTGGAACTATCCCAAAATTCAATGTTTCCAGCTTCCATACTAAATGTATGACGACGACACAAATTAGAAGTGTAATTTATTTTTTTGTTAAATAATAAACTCAAAAAGTCGATTAAATAAACTCGTGACTTGCATCTTATTTAAAATTATTTGTGAAATCATTAGTTTTAGGCTTTATCTATATATATAAAAATGAAACCCGTTTCGCGTTGTCACGGCATCACGTGTGAACGGCTGAACCGATTTCGATAATTCTTTTTTTTAAATGTTTGTGGAAGTCCAAGGATGGTTCTTACGGAAAAAAATATTAAGAAAATCTCTACGCTAAGGCGGTACGAAGTTCGCCGGGTCAGCTAGTTTGCTATAAAATTTATCAAGAGATGAGTGCCATGACTGTGATAGTACTAAATGTATGGAAGACGGAAACATTGAATTTTAGGATAGATCCAGTTTATTCAGTAATTTGATATTGATACCGTTGGATAGAGCTCGTAAAGCACTTTTATAATCAGTAACCAGTTTTACGATATCTTATGTAGTTTTTAAAATTATGTAACTTTACCAAATGTATGGAAGCTGGAAACATTGAATTTTCGGATAGTTCCAGTTTATTCTGAAACCTATTATTAACACCGTTTGAAAGAGCTCATGAAGCACTTTCAGGATCAGTAACCAGTTTTTCGATATATTGTATAGTTTGGAAATAATCGGGTGAGATCACTTATCGTTTCCACCCTGTATACAATAATATACATGCACACAGACATTAGATAGGGAGACCAGGGCTGAAAGTGACGGGGGTAAATTGTTCCGATGCAAAATATCTCGACAACAGAAAGAATTAGATATGTGATATCGTATTATGTCGCATGTGGCCAACTGTTAGGCATTATACGAAATAATACGATCACATATCTCATTCTTTCTGTTGTCGAGATATTTTGCATCGGAACAATTTACCCCCGGCACTTTCAGCCCCGGTCTCCCCTACCTAGACCTATTTTAGACATGACATTGTTGGTAGTCGTCGGTCCACCTTGTAGGTGGACGTCCCACGCTGCGTTTTCCGGTACGCGGCCTCCATTCCAGAACCTTGCTGCCCCATCGGCCGTCAGTTCTGCGTACTATATGCCCTGCCCATTGCCACTTCAGCTTGCTTATCCGTCGGGCTATGTCAGGCTTTCTTGACAATGGTAGACAGGCTTTCCTAAACTGTCAATGATGAACATGTAGACGGCCTCTCCTCAACCGACATAATGCTGGACAGGTGGACATGATCTCTTGAACTGACATAAAGTAAACAAGCTCTGCTGAACTGACAGAGCAGCACACGAGTGATATCGCTTAGGTATAATCGTTTTCGTTCACTTCATCTGGGAACTAATTCATTTAGCTAGGCGAACAAAGGCGACTCATTATTCTTGAGGACTTCAATCACTTACTTACATACAAAAGAAACTAATGCCCGTTTTCACCATCAATCCCTAATTTTAAAGTGACCCCTATGGTAACACATAACAGGAATTTTGTTCACATAGCTGTCACCTAAAAATTTGGGATTGATGGTGAAAACGGGCAATAGGCTCTCAAAATAACACTCGTTAAATAACCTATTACTATTTTAAAATGTTCTCGCCTTTGCTAGTTATACGAGGGCGGCACTGAAAATTTCGGGAATCAAGGAAGTGAAACAACATTTCCATTTAAAAATGTATTTATTGCTTTTTAAAGTATTCTCCGCGAAATTTGACACATTTTTCCATACACGAAACCAATCATTGAAGCAACCATTGCATTCGGAAGTTTGGGTCTCCAAAATGGCCGTTTTGTAGGCTTCCACAGCTTTTTCAGGTGATGAAAATCTCTGACCACGCAATTTATTCTTTATTTTAGGGAAAGTATAGAAATCATTAGGGCTTAGGTCGGGGCTGTACGGCGGATGGACTAATAATTCTATGTTTTCTTGGTCTAAAAANAACAAACATACAATGAATGAGCAAGTAAACTAAGCAGTGCCACCCTGTCGCACAGCGATGCCCATCGCAATGGGACCCCACTCAGCATATGCCGTGGCCCCCGGTGAGGGAAGCCACGACTCTGGTTTTCAGTGTGCCCCATGCCGAGTGAGAGTCACGGACACTAACCTATACTGCATAAAATATACATACATAAATAATAATAATATAGTACATAATAATAAAGTTGCTGTGAATGATCGTTGTAGGTCATGTTAAAATGGATTCTCTGCCGCACAGGCTTTGGATGACAGCATGTGGCTTTAAAAGCTATAAAAGGATCTTATTTAGCATTTTTTGGTACGAAAATTATAAGGTAATGTCCGCCCCCCTTGCGTGTGGAAACGTCACATGACACGTATGCGTGCCACACTGCGCTGTTCATGCTGTTTGTCGATACAGCAACTCGTGCGGGCGCCCGCGTGAGTTTTAGCAGCGGCTTATAAATCCTCTCTCATTATGTTATTTGTCATTTGACTATCGTTCATGAATTCGTGGCGCTATCTAAAGCCCGGTCTGTGAGCACGTAGAATTTTGTCCAATGACCCCGAGCTACCCATCCTTATCGGCCGCGCGTAATTATATTGCTGTCGCGACTGTGCGACGGGCGCCCGCAGTGAGTGTGCGCTTGGGGTCATTGGACAAAATTCTACGTGCTCACAGACCAGACTATACCTTCGAATGAGAGATGGACAGCTCCAAAACTTCTTGTAAGGTTTTGGACTTCAACTCATTGGTATAATTATGTACTTAACAAGCGTGTTGTTTGCAGGGCATGGGCATGCCTTACGGGCCAGTGGGCAGGCGGCCGGAGACGTCGGACGACCGCCACGTGCTGGCCAAGCACGCCGACATCTACCCGCCCGAGCCGCAGCTGCAGGACATCCAGCGTGCCGTGTCGCACACCGAGAAGGCGCTCAAGTCGCTCTCCGACGCGCTCGCCGACCAGGCCAAGCCCAAGGTGACGTCACTGCTCCTCTAGCTTGTCGCCCGCACGCTGC
This sequence comes from Ostrinia furnacalis, assembly GCF_004193835.3. Classification (NCBI taxonomy): domain Eukaryota; kingdom Metazoa; phylum Arthropoda; class Insecta; order Lepidoptera; family Crambidae; genus Ostrinia; species Ostrinia furnacalis. The sequence continues at coordinate 183,872 of NW_021135343.1, forward strand.
CCGCTCGAGCCAGCTGCAAGACATCCAGCGCGCCGTGTCGCACACCGAGAAGGCGCTCAAGTCGCTCTCCGACGCGCTCGCCGACCAGGCCAAGCCCAAGGTGACGTCACTGCTCCTCTAGCTTGTCGCCCGGACTCTGCCCGTCAAGACGCTACCCGCTTGAGCCAGCTGCAGGTCATCCAAGGCCATCCAGGGCCCAGGCCAAGCCACGTAACTGCTCACTCACTCTGTCGCCCGGTTACTGCCTGAGTAAGCTGCAGGCCATCCAGGTCATGCTCAGTAGCTACCAGCTACTGCTTCTCTAGTTTGTCGCCCGGTCGCTGCAGGTCATCCAGGTCATGCCTAGTAGCTGCCCGCCAATACTCCTCACTCTGTCGTTTGGTCACTGCTCAAGCCAGCTGAAGGTCATCCAGGTCAAGACCAGTAGATGCCCACTGTGCCATGTTGGGGGACCGTATGAATGAGACACAGGTTGTAGTTAGTCTCTGATATTAATCTGTTTATTAACGCGGACTGCACGTATATTTATACGATATAGATTATAGATAAATGACGTCACAGCATCAGCACTATACGTGATAAATGTGCTGACACTGTGAACGTGATCAAGATAAGATATGAAGAGATTTAGTATTGTGCATACCGGCACAGACGAGGTTGGTCCTTTTAGAAATCGGGAACACGGATGTGACAGGGGTACTGGCAGCGACTTCTCGTAGTGTTGTGTTGCACGACTTGCACGGAGTTGACATGTTGACGGTGATGTATGTTGATGACGTCACGGATTTTCTCTGCTCAATCGGGTAACCAATTTGATTCCATGTCAGATGATGAAAGCTGGTGGAGGCTGATGCCGAAGGTGGTGGTGATGGAGGTTACGTCTCACATCACGTTGGCTTGGTACTTGTTTAACTTCGTCGTTGTTTGTCGGCTTCGTCGGCTACGTCGGGGTCAGCAATTTGTGCCATCTTCGTCGGGATGGTCATCTTCGTCCGGTTCGTCGTCGGGGTTACCAATTTGTGCCGACTTCGTTGGCTTCGTCGTCAGGTTCATCTTCTTCGTCGGGGTCACCAATTTGTGCCATGTTGGGGGACCGTATGAATGAGACACAGGTTGTAGTTAGTCTCTGATATTAATCTGTTTATTAACGCGGACTGCACGTATATTTATACGATATAGATTATAGATAAATGACGTCACAGCATCAGCACTATACGTGATAAATGTGCTGACACTGTGAACGTGATCAAGATAAGATATGAAGAGATTTAGTATTGTGCATACCGGCACACCCACCACTACTCTCTCTCTGTCGACCGGTCACTGAGTCCGAGCCAGCTGCAGAACATCTAAGGCCATCCAAGCCAAGCCCAGTGGCTGCCCGCCAGTACTCCTCACTCTCTGTCACCCGATCACTGCCCGAGCCAACTGCAGCAGGCCAAGACCAGTAGCTTCCCACCATTACTCTTTCTCTTTTGGCAACATCTGGATGCGGGCGGTGCATGACTGTTAGTTGTGAAAACACCCTGAGGCCAGGCCTTGAGATGTTCGTCACCATTGCCACCAGATAGATAGACATTTGACACGATTGAAATGCTTCAGCTAATGTCTCTTAAAATAATATTAATTGGCATTCCTTCTTCAGGCTCAGACACCTGCCAAAGCCCAGGTCAAGACCGAAGAGAAGAAAGATGACAAGCCCGAAGGAAAGGAAGACGGCCGCGATAACCAATTGTGAGTAAACCTTCGGAAATACTTGGATAATTTTTGTTTTGTGCTTTTCTATACCTAGTCTTCCTAACATTTTCACTAAATAACTACAGTTTTTATTTAAATAGACGTGTTAATAGTACCTCATTTATACTTTATTTCTATTGTAATTGATTTGTTAGTAATAATTTGGTTACACAAGTTTCATCTTAAGCTTATTATTTAATATTTGTTGCCTTTTTTTGTTGTGAATTATTTTTTTGCATCACTGCACTTACCCATTTTGTTGAACGCCACTTGCGCTTGGAACCAGGTTCAAATACATGCTGCCTGTTAAATTGGAAGACATTAAAAAAGAGAAAGATACGTTACCAGTGAAAATGGAGCAGTCGTAAGTTCATTGAAACGTATCTCGTACTAGTTAAAAGTAGATCACAGAAATTTAATGTAGTTTGAAGTAGAATGATCAGTAGTTAGATTTAAAAAAAGCTTCTTGATTCATTGTTTGTAGCCTTTTTGTTAGATTGTAGTTGATTAAGTGAGTCGTCTNTTCCCGATACTTTTAGTGCAGCCCTCGTACATAGATACTTGCTCAAATCCGTGGTGGGGGGAGACACAGGTATTCATTTACCTAGCTCAGGCTCCGGTCTCACACACTCATTAATGTGTTTTCTTTAAATGTATTGTATTTTTGTGTGAGAAATAAATCATTATTATTATTATAAACCCCTGTGAATCCCTCGCTGACGAACGTGCATTGTCTCAGGGCATGGAGGAGGAGGAGCGCGGCTACTGGGACGGCGGCGCCGAGCCCTGGTGGCCGCGCGGCCCGCTGCCGCCGCACCACCACCACCACCACCACGTAAGTAGCGTTTAAAGTTGCCGTGATCTTGTAGGTCATGTTAAAATGGATTCTTTGCCGTACAGGCATTGGATGACAGCATGTGGCTTTATAAGCTATAGAGGATCTTATTTAGCATTTTTTCGTACGAAAATTATAATTAAGCTTCCCGCCCGCGGCTTCGCCCGCGTGGAATTTTGTCTGTCACAGAAAAACAATATCGCGCGCGTATTTGCTCACCGTTTAGACCTACCCTGGACTACGACAAACATTTTAAAACCAAAATCAGCTCAATCGGCCCAGCCGTTCTCGGGTTTTAATCAGACTAACGAACATCAATTCATTTTTATTTATATAGATGTCCGCCCCCATTGCGTGTGGAAACGTCACATGACACGCATGCGCGCCACACTGCGCTGATCATGCTGTTTGTCGATACAGCAACTCGTGCGGGCGCCCGCGTGAGTTTCAGCGGCGGCCCTTAATTTCTCTCATTATATTATTTGTCATTTGACTATCGTTCATGAATTCGTGGCGCTATCTAAAGCCCGGTCTGTGAGCACGTAGAATTTTGTCCAATGACCCCGAGCTACCCATCCTTATCGGCCGCGCGTAATTATATTGCTGTCGCGACTGTGCGACGGGCGCCCGCAGTGAGTGTGCGCTTGGGGTCATTGGACAAAATTCTACGTGCTCACAGACCAGACTATACCTTCGAATGAGAGATGTACAGCTCCAAAACTTCTTGTAAGGTTTTGGACTTCAACTCATTGGTATAATTATGTACTTAACAAGCGTGTTGTTTGCAGGGCATGGGCATGCCTTACGGGCCAGTGGGCAGGCGGCCGGAGACGTCGGACGACCGCCACGTGCTGGCCAAGCACGCCGACATCTACCCGCCGGAGCCGCAGCTGCAGGACATCCAGCGTGCCGTGTCGCACACCGAGAAGGCGCTCAAGTCGCTCTCCGACGCGCTCGCCGACCAGGCCAAGCCCAAGGTGACGTCACTGCTCCCCATCTGCCTCTAGTCTAGTGTCGCCCGGTCTCTGCCCGTCAAGACGCTATCCATTCGGACGCGACTCGCCCGAACGCTTCCCGCTTGAGCCAGCTGCGGGTCGTTCAAGGCCATCCAGGCCGAGCTACGTAGCTGCCCGCCACTACTCCTCTCTCTGTAGCCCGGTCACTGCCCGAGTAAGCTGCATTCCGCCCGTCAGGACGCTATCCACCCGGACGCTACTCGCCCGGACGCTACCCGCTTGAGCCAGCTGCAGGTCATCCGAGGCCATCCAGGCCAAGAAACGTAGCTGCTACTCCTCTCTCTGTCGCCCGGTCACTGCACGAGTCAGCTGCAGGTCAGCCTAGTAGCTACCAGCAGTAGCTGGTAGCTTCTGGTCTTAGCAACAAACTAAAGAAGCTACTGCTTCTGGCAAGAAGCAGTAGCTTCTTTAGTTTGTTGTCCGGTCGCTGCCCGCCCGAGGCAACTGCAGGTCATCCAGGTCATGCCTAGTAGCTGCCCGCCAATACTCCTCACTCTGTCGTTTGGTCACTGCTCAAGCCAGCTGAAGGTCATCCAGGTCAAGACCAGTAGATGCCCACCACTACTCTCTCTCTGTCGACCGGACACTAGTCCGAGCCAGCTGCAGAACATCTAAGGCCATCCAAGCCAAGACCAGTAGCTGCTCACTACTCCTCACTCTGTCACCCGATCACTGCCCGAGCCAACTGCAGCAGGCCCAGACCAGTAGCTGCCACCGTTACTGTCTGCCTGAACCAAACTGCAGGTCATCCAAGGCCTTCCTGGCCACGCAAGTAGTTACCCGCCACTGCTTGTCTCTGTTGCTCGGTCGCTGCCCGCTCGAGTCAGCAGTAAAGTCCTCGAGTTGCACCATGGTCCAGAAAAACGTAGTTTAGGCAGGCCAAACACCTGGATGCGGGCAGAGCATTATCGTTAAAGTCCGGTCGTAATCATATTGCTGTCGCGCTCGCACACTCGGGAGCGATAACGATGGGTAGCTTGGGGTTATTGTACGAAATTCTATCTGCTCGGCCACCGGACTTTTGTGATAACACTCTGAGGCCTTTGCCTAGAAGGAGCAATCGAAATGCTTCCTCTCCCTTGTGTCGGGATCAGCCGTTATAAGCATATGTTGACGGACAAACACAGCATGGGCTCAAATTTATATTCGAGCATTTAGGGTTAGGGAATGTCCGCCGCCGTTGCCACTGTCGGTAGACATCTGACACGATTGACATGCTTCAGTTAATATCTCGTAAAATAATATTAATTGGCATTCCTTCTTCAGGCCCAGACACCTGCCAAAGCCCAGGTCAAGACCGAAGAGAAGAAAGATGACAAGCCCGAAGGAAAAGAAGACGGCCGCGATAACCAATTGTGAGTAAACCTTCGGAAATACTTGGATAATTTTTGTTTTGTGGTTTTCTATACCTAGTCTTCCTAACATTTTCACTAAATAACTACAGTTTTTATTTAAATAGACGTGTTAATAGTACCTCATTTATACTTTATTTCTATTGTAATGGATTTGTTAGTAATAATTTGGTTACACTAAAGTTTCATCTTAAGCTTGTTATAATATTTGTTGCCTTTTTTTTGTTGTGAATTATTTTTTTGCATCACTGCACTTACCCATTTTGTTGAACGCCACTTGCGCTTGGAACCAGGTTCAAATACATGCTGCCTGTTAAAATGGAAGACATTAAAAAAGAGAAAGATACGTTACCAGTGAAAATGGAGCAGTCGTAAGTTTATTGAAATGTATCTCGTACTAGTTAAAACTAGATCCCGAATGTAATTTGTAGTTAAGTAGTTAGAGATTTAAAAGCTTGATTCATTGTTTGTAGACTTTTTGTTAAATTGTAGTTGATTATGTATGTGTTTAATTAATGCTTAGAATCAGAAGGCCTCATGGTTTTTCTTCATTGCCAAAACGCGTTGTGAGCGTTTTGTGGATGTTTTACTGTGGAATTGGAAATATTAAACTATCAAATAGATCCAGTTTCTTTTAATAAATGGGCTAGTGCTGAGAAGAAGCAGCGCAAGTAACTTATATCACTACTATTGTGAAATTAAAGCGGTTCTGAGCGGCCAGTGGGAGTTTACATCAAGCGTCGTCACATGCGAGCGCGTTAAAGACATCTATGAAGATTTTAGTTCTTGAAAGTATCCGCTAGGGTCGCTGTACAATCCGTCATATATTGAAGGGAATCAGGTATATGTATTTTAAAGTAAAAATGCGAAATAATTTCAACAGACGTGTGTATCGATCGAATCCAACAGACAGAGAGTAAAACAAAAGAATGCCCTATGATTTTTCACTGTCACAAATCCAAATGTATTTTTTATGCAGTCACTGATGTAAACTCGCACTAAGCTCTGTCTGTGTCTGGGCAGGTTCTCGTTCATGGGCGAGGGCGAGGGCGCGGGCGCTTCCGAGGGCGGGCGCGCGCTGAAGGGCGTGATGCGCGTCGGGCTGCTGGCCAAGGGGNATCATTAAAACGGAATGTTCGTAACAAAGTACGCCAAAATGAAAATAGTTTTCATTATAATTCAAATTATATTTAATTTAAAGGTGAATAGGAATTACTGTTAGTATTGCCAGATGACAATAATAATTCGTATCGTATATTTTTTTGCCTAAGGCCAAAGCTATATGGATAAGCGGTTTTTTTCAATTTCTCGAAATCTTATCAAAACCGTTTTAGCGGGATTTGAAACTAGACGCCTCAAGTATGTGTTTAATTAATGCTCAGAACGCGTCAAGGTCGAATATCATGACAACGAACACTACACGAATTTCAACGAACACGACACGAATTTCACTATGTGATTTTCTGTGATTTCCATAACGCGTGGTGAGCGTTTTCACTAAAGACATAAGACGAATTTCCGATGTGGATGTTTTACTGTGGAAGCTGGAAACATTGAATTTTCGGATAGATACAGTTTTTTCTGTAACCTATTATTATTGATGCCATTTGAAAGGGTCCATGAAGCATTTTCAGAGTCACAACCAGTTTTTTTTAGTCGCGTGTTTCGTTAAAAGTCGCCGTGGGCGAGAGCCCTAAAAGAATCACTTATTTTTGCAAATAGGCTTCATGTCCCAGTATTAACCCTACCACTACTTCGAGACAAGACATGGGCCAGTGCTGAGAAGAAGCAGCGCTACTTGCGCTCAGTTACTCAGTTACTATTGAGAAATTTTAGTGGTTCTGAGCGGCCACTGTAAGTTCATATCAAACGTCTTTGTCTGACAATAGTGACTGAGTTTCTTGCGCTGCTTCTCAGCACTGCCCCATTTATTGTCCTGAAGCAGTGGTAGGGTTAAGACTGGGACGTGTAAAGGTGTTTTTTAAAAGCCTAGTTGCATAAATAAATGTGTTTTATGAGTTATATTTCTTGAACTAGCGGCCGTCTGCGACTTCGTACGCGTGGATCCCTTTTTACCCCTTTAGGGGTGGAGTTTCGTAAAATCCTTTCTTAGCGGTTGCCTACGTCATAACATCTACCTGCATGTCAATTTTCAGCCCGATTCGTCTAGTGGTTTGGGCTGTGCGTTGATAAATCACTATGTCGGACTTCCTGGCGGGAATCTGAAGCGTCATGTTAGTGGTTTTGTTTTATTTCCTCAAATTCGTGTGTGGGCGACTAATTAATGTGTAATAATGGTGGATTATTAACCATTGAGTGTTCGTGAACGTGCATGGGTGTGGGCAAGTGAAGCAAAACAGTGCATCGTGATTCTTCTGGTTCTCTCAAGTTGTCCATAGGAGGTCTCAGTAAAGCACCACAATTTTACTGAGACTCAAAGGGTGGGAAGGGGTATCATCTATCATCCTTCATTATATCATTACTTGATCTCATTTTGTAACTCGTATCACTTATATACTTGAAAATGGCACAAATCAAGTCGACCTCGACGTGTATTGTCAACATCATCAAAAAAGAAGAATAAGATCACTATGTCATCAGTCGGTCACCTTTGAGTTATATCCGCTAAGGACGCTGTATAATCTGTCATACATTAACTGTCAAAACTTCAAGCCTGTATTCGGAACGACTTAGGCACCGAACAAAATGAACAATTACTAAATCCTTTATATTGTTTGGTGCTTAAACTCTAAACTCTATTCAATTGATTTTTGTTTTTATTAGTGTACAATTACCCTAACATTGCAAAAAGAAATGCTGTGTATACCAGTAATTGAGGTCATATACGTATCATGTGTTAAACCATGTTAAAATGTATGAACTGTATTTGATTATGTATGTGACTCTGTTGGGCTACCTAAGTAAACTCCGACAAACTTTACTTCGACATTACGTTACTCCGACATTTCTGAATATCGGCATGACTTTACTTCGACACTACACTACTCCGACAAAGGATATTCGCCTTTGTTTAAGTAGTGTAGTGTCGAAGTAAAGTCATGCCGATATTCAGTAGTGTCGGAGTAACGTAATGTCGAAGTAATGTTTGTCGGAGTTCAGTTTTTGAGCCCTCTGTTGGTGTACCTAATTAATAAATAAATAAATAAAGTGTCATCTAAGTCTCCTGATCGTGACAGGTTCTCGTTCATGGGCGAGGGCGAGGGCGCGGGCGCTTCCGAGGGCGGGCGCGCGCTGAAGGGCGTGATGCGCGTCGGGCTGCTGGCCAAGGGGCTGCTGCTGGCCGGCGACGCGCGCGTGCGCCTCGTGGTGCTGTGCCACGCGCGCCCCACCGTCACGCTGCTCAAGCGCGTCGCCGCCGACCTGCCGCTCCACCTGCAGCGCGCCAGGGTGAGTGGAGACAACTTGGTCAGGACCAGGCAACCACCTGGTCCTACTCCATGTCCCATGATTCAAAGAGTTACAGGACTATTCCCACCTCTCGTTCCCACCACTGCAACTCCTGTGTAGCCAGGATCTACAGCTTGACCGCCACAAAAACCCAACCAATGAAGGTCAAGTTTGTCCCGGGGGAAAGTTAAACTGTCATTGGACCCGCAACGAAATTAATAAATTACAGAAACAGATGTATGTTGTATTGAATTAAGCATTATATCACGTTCATGTTTCCAAAGATCATACTCCCACAAGATATGATGGGCAGACTGCTCATGACTGACATCATCAGTGGAACACTCGCAAAAAGGAGACGGAACTAGTTTGAATTCAAATAGTTACCAATTTTCATGCAAAACTCTCTTGCACATTCTACACACATAGATCTTGAACGATATGTGCTCCTAGTCTCCTACAATATATCCAAGATTTCGACAGATCGTAATAGGCGCTGGATACAGGCCGCCACCAACTGGCCATTGTAGAAATAATTAAGGAGGCCTATGTTCAGCAGTGGACGTCCTATGCCTGAAATGATGATGAATAGGCAGCCACTCTGATCACTGATTCAATTTATGTTTTTAATTTGACTATATCAATAAGATTCTTGAAGAGTATTATAGAATAAGACCACCCCCACTCTTCTCGTAGAAGTCGTAAAAGGCCAATGTTGTGTAAGGCCATCATTTACCACCTCTGGTAAATTGGAGGGTCGTATTCCTGCAATGCAGACAAGTGACCTGACGACTATATCCCCCAGGGCCCCGGCGAGGAGCCGAAGTACAAGGTGGAGCTGCTCCCGGCCGAGGGCGCCGTGCAAGTGTCGGACGGCACCGTGAGCGTGCTGGTGTCGCTGACGTCAGCCGTCATGCGCGAGCCCGCAGGTAAGCCCCGCCCGCGCCGCAAGCCTCGCGACACATTTGCATGCTCGCTCCGTTCATGCGCAAATTGGCAAATTGTCAAGCGATCGCAATGTGCCAGATTCTCACTTTGTCAAATTGCCAAATTCGCAAAATGTCAAATGCGCAATATGTCAAATTCGCAAAATGTCAAATTTTAAAAATGTCTTTAGACTACGGTTTTATGGTTTCATATTTAAAAAAACCTTAACATTTTAATGATTAAAAGTTCTGCCAATTAATTACTTGATTTTTAGTATTAAAACCTAAACAACTGGACATTTTTAAAACTTGACATTTTGCGAATTTGACAATTTGCGCATTTGACATATTTTGCGAATTTGACAAAGTGAGAATCTGGCACATTGCGACCGCTTGACAATTTGCGAATTTGACAATTTGCGCATAAACGGCTCGCTCGATACTCGCATGCTCCGCAGTCACTGCGACGGAACGAGGCCAGTAATTCATAATTACTACATCTTTCACTTCTTGAAGGGAATCCGCCTTTCGTTGCCATTCTAAATGTTACAATCTCATCACTGGAGCGACTTGTGTGGTATCGGTCTCGGGAAATCATGACACCAGAATTTGTTCCTATTGTTCCATCCTTGGATTGCTATTCGTAGGCAGGTCCGAACTGATTTGATTTCAGAGAAGCGATGGTAAATTTTGTGTGGTAGGATACATTATTTATTGGGAGGTAGTGAGACGTCATACTTGGATGAAACGATGGGAACGGGCCAGCAAAAATTCATTGTAATGATTTCCTCGGGCGATACAACTTCGGAGGTTAATCAGCTATCGTGGCCTTGTTACTGATGCAGACGCGACATATATTTTTGAAAGTAAATAAACGGCGTAAATAGTGGAGCATACGAGTATTGAACGATTTTCCCTAAGCGGGAATTTAGTTTATTATTTAAAAATATAATGATGATGATATGGCCACTTTTTAGAGCTTAATTTGAACTACTTAGCTGGTTGATAGTAACCTCAATAGGAATTGCATAAATATTTCATATACTTGATTGTGTTTTAGGATTTCCCCCCGTTTTATAATGTGATTTGAAGAACTCGCCTTAATTTTATACAAATTTATATCAACCAGCTTATGGTTTTGACATACATGTTAATTTATGTTATTTAGGGTGTTATGTTATCCGGCTGATTGAACATTAATCGTTTTTAATTTTTGCCAACTAGCCGTAGCATACACCCACTGAATGTTATTGTAAGCTCGAGCCGCCGACGCGTCGCGCGCCGCAGCCGGCCGCTGCCAACGTCTTCTTCCCTTTGCTCTGTTGAACTGTCAGAACAAACTATCTCTACTATGTTCATTCTATTTTATATTTTGTATGTATTTTACTGAATATATTTTGTTACACCCATTATAACATGAAAAAAAAAAGATAATTTGTTCAAAGTTTACCGCCGGCCCCCGGCACTGTGTTCGATGCTTATTTTTAGGTGTGATTAGGGTTAGATGCGGCGAGAAGAAAAGGATTTTTGATCATCTATCCCTTTATATCACTCGCGATGCGTCTCCGCAGTGGTATATTGTTATCTACCGAAACGGAGCAAACATTATGTATTTCATCTATGTATATGTTTATATTATCTTTTTTATTATTTCCTTTTCACATGGGTCCGAATCAGTAGAAGCGTTGACACTAACAGCTAAGTAGGAACCGCCCCCGATGTAATGTGTCCCGGTAGGAGCTCGGAGCCATGTTTGCCCCGTTTTCGTCGATGTTCTGATGGTCAAACACCCTTTGTGTTGTTGTCGCTAGAGGGCGGCGACATAAAGCGAGACGACAAGGATGTGCTACCGCGGCAGAAGTGTTTGGACGCGTTGGCCGCCCTTCGGCACGCCAAGTGGTTCCAGGTACATTCGCCCACATTTACAAACGTGTGCGCACTCCACGCCTAACTATAGCTTCACTGAACTTTGCTTGCTATAACATAACCGAGTCCGATTCGAATCGAACCGTCTCTTCCTTTGTACACCACTAGAGGGAGTGCGCACGTATTTTTTTAGTCACATGTTTGTTTTATTTTCCATCTGAGGTAGTATTTTGAGTTGTAAATTTATTAAAGAACGATTTGAGCTCCCATGAACATGTGGCTACAAGTGCCTCTTGTAAAACTAAGCTGCGTTTCCCGCACTTGGTAGCCCGATGGGAGGTAGTTCCGAACGGAAACGCAGTTTTGGACGGTGATGACTGTATGACGTGTGTGCATCCATTTATTGCTCTTTTCTTTGCCGAACTGTCGAGCTTAACGTAACTTGAGAGAGTGGAGCAATAAATCGGTGAGGCGAGCGTCGGCCCTGGCTTACGTGGGACTGTGTGTGCAGGCTAGGGCGGCCACGCTGCAGTCGTGCGTGATCATCATTCGCGTCATGCGGGACCTGTGCCGCCGGATACCCAACTGGACGCCGCTCAACCCATACGTGAGTTTATTTTTTATTATCATTAAACTTTACAACCCAATCGAGTGAATTGCGCACCGTGACGTCACAGACGCTCTGGGAGGTGTTCGGGTAAGGGGTCATCCATAAAGTACGTCACACGTAAAGAGGGGGGGAGGGGGTTGACAAAGTGTGACATGGTGTGACAAGGGGTGGGAGGGGTCCCAAGTTTCGTGACATCACATTTCAACTGTTTCAGATATTTGATATAATGTTGATTTCATATAAAAAAATACTTAATTTAAATAGAAATAAAACTAATTCCGGAACTGCTGTTAATTTAATAATTTTTCGATGTGAAATTGCAAAACATGTGACGTCACACTAGGGAGGGGGGGGTCTCAGAAATGTGACCACCTGTGACAAGAACGGAGGGGGAGTCAAAAATCATGAAATTCGTGTGACGTACTTTATGGATGGCCCCTAAGTAGGAGGGGGAATTGCACTCCAAAGATGTGCGCAGTTAGCTCGATCGGGTTGTATATTCATTTTTTATTGATTTAAATACGGTATTGTCCCATTACTTACAGGGTGTACCTTTTTTTATCGGACAATCTTCTTTAGAGCGAATTTTAGTAGAACTTCAGAGAAGTGGAGTGGAATTTAAATAGCTAAATCTAGGATGTGTTTGCATAAGTCTTTTTGGCATTTGTTTCTTCACTGAAATTTTCAGGAATACTGTGGCACTGGTACTTCATGTGTGACTTTAAAATGACATGCAAAAAGGTTTTGAGTCTTGGAGACATATTTTATGTTTGTCTTGAAGGCTTGGTAGAGCCCAAAAGATAAAGAGACATGTAAAGTTCCTTTTTTAGGGTTCCGTAGCTAAATAGCAAAAAACGGAACCCTTATAGATTTTTTACTATGTTTGGCGTTCATAAGTGTTCATTACAAAATACTGGTCAAAATTGGATAAATATTCTTGATTTAATTGACTTATGTCACACATAATGTGTACTTTTGTGGGGTGGAGTTTTGATAACAAAATCCCAGCTGCTTTCCAAGCTCGTTCAGCAAGATGTACATTAATTGTCTCAAACTAATGTCGTATATTGTACTGCGGGGTGGAGGATTTTACCACTACACTAGTCCAAATCCCAGTCACCCTGTATGACGGCTCTGCTTCACCAAGACGTGTGCTAAGAGCGCTTTCACATTTAGGCGACTAGCAGCGCGACGAACGCGCTACAGACGCGCTGCTAACTTCATACTATGTGACAGCGGATGCCTGCCTTCACATTATGGTGCGTCCACACTGGGCGAACGGGCCCGCGTGGCAAACTCGACATCCTGCTCATCCTGCTCTTGAGTGAGCAAGCTGTCGAGTTTGCTGCGCGAGCCCATTCGCCCAGTGTGGACGTACCATTACAAAAACGCTGCTGTCGCGCTTCTCCCGGCCTAACAGCAGTGGCGGGGCAAGACCTAAATTTGATGGGGGCAAGACAGATTTCGCGAGGCCTTGTTCTGTGGCGACCTAAAGACGGATTTTATGAAATAATAAAAAAAACGAGTCAATGGTCTATTCATTGACAGTTTCTGATTTCTTGATTCAGTGATTATTTTTAATGGAATTTTGCGCTAACGAATAATGTTTGTCACTTAAAACCGTGTTGTTGCTTAATTTTGTGTCTGATTATGGCTGAATTGGTTTGGAAAAAAAAATTTTAACTACATTGTTTAGCTATCAATAATTTATATTTAATAGTATTTAAAAGTTGAATTTGACATGTGAGCAAAATTTTTGATGCGCGAGGCCCCTTGTTCCGCGAGGCCGTAGGCGGTGGCCCACGTCGCCTACGCCTTACGCCGCCACTGCCTAACAGTACTGTCCCTCAGGCGATGGAGCTGCTGGTGGCGGGCGTGCTGTCGTCTGCGGGCGCGGCGCTGTCGGCGGGCGAGGCGCTGCGCCGCGTCATGGAGGCCGTGGCGGGCGGCCTGCTGCTGGAGCACGGGCCCGGCCTGCGCGACCCCTGCGAGAAGGAGCTCGTGGTATGTACTCTATACGTACGGTTTTTATTCCTCTTCCAAAGCCCATCGAGATGGAAGGAGAAGCTCGTGGGGCGTACTGTCTGCAAATACACACGGATTGTCATCCCGAGAAGATCTTACAAACTCTTGACTCCCGTAGCCTATAGTTGAAAGGTCACCCAAACTCCCAACTTCCGTAGCATATTCCCTTCCCTGCTTCACGTGACATGACTCATCCAACCTCAACCATGGAAGAATAGTCTAAGTCAATTAGTTACATTTCATAGATTCTAAGACATTTTAGTTCGCAAGACTATCAATAGATGGCGTTGTGCTGACTTACACCGCGGTGTCAAAGTTTTAGGCGACCCATACAGGGTGTTAGGTAAATGGGTATATGAGCCGAGACCAGCCCATGTTAACATACTCATATAAATACTATAGTGGTGTCAGAAAGTCTGGGAAAGGTACCATTATTGAGTAATCAGCTGATTCAGTTTTTGTCGCCAAATTGCGTCGTGACACCCCTGAAAATTAATAGTACGACAAACTAGCGTAGATAAAACAAATAACAGAATTCATAATAATAATTTTCTGCCTAAAAATTTGTCTCTGAGAGGCAAAAACCTTAAGCAATCCCCCAGGAAAATCAGTCCATCTAAAAAGATTTAGCACAAGTCAAATACCCCCTTACCTTATTTGATTCGATTTGGATTTTGGATAAGTAAAAGTAAACAAAGTGGTCAAGAATTAATTTTACTTCATAGACTTACTTATTAAAATAAACTGAATAATCAGGACCGTTCATTGTGGACGTCATTCGGCTGAAATGAATGAACGAACGAATCATTAAACTTGATAACTTTGATTAAGGAAAATGAGACATTGTAGGTAATCATTTAAATTTTATCATCGTAAATCACGATATTGTGTACTAAAAATACCTTAACTAAAAATAAGACACCATTGAAAAAAAACCTTAGGCATTAAAGAAATGTGTCCAACGCACTGTTTAATCTTTGAAGGACAACGAAATGTCAGATGTGTTGCGATTCGTTTTGTGAATTAGAGTGAAGTGTTACCCCCTGAATACCTTGGATTGCTTGCAGAGTCAATAAAAAGAGGTAAGTGAAGAATTGGTTCAAAAGTAATAATAAAAGTGGGCGGTGCCGACTCGCGTCAAAATTTGTGAATGAAATACCGTTTGACCACATTTGACCTAGGAGGGAGTTGCGCGATCGTAGGGCTGTCCAAAAATTTAAATAATAATAATTTATTTAGTTTTGTATGGGAAAATATTTTTTATTAAATATTACGATATCCACTTTCTGACACCACTATAGTATTTATATGAGTATGTTAACATGGGCTAGTCTCGGCTCATATACCCATTTACCTAACACCCTGTATAATAAGCTAGATTGGACTTTTGGTTCATAGTGCACCGTTCACAATTCACATTAACCATCCCACTTTCTAATAACCGATTGTGGTGACGTAATAAACCCGTCGTGTAGTTTGGCTTTTATTTCTAAGCTAGTACACCCTCGATTCGATTTTGACCCAAGGGGGCTAAACAACCAAATTCAAATTTCCTGATAGCTGTGCCGCGCTGAGGCTGGTACAACTGAAGTTGATTGGTGGAAATATACAGGTTACACACTCCTTGATCTCGCCAACACCGACGCGAAGATACCCTTAGAAAAACAATTAAGTTGTGGGCCTAGTGTTCATAATTCTAAGCCTAGTACGGTCTAAGACCTAAGAAGTCTAGACTGCTGGTTATTATAATTCTTAGATCTCACGATGAAAATATCAAGCACATTTTTTTTTTATGTTAAAAGTAGTAATGTGTAGGCTGTAGAGGGTACCAAATCCATAGACTAATGTTATTTTTGTATTATTTCAGGATGCTATTGGTAACTTGCCACCACAGAAGCGTGAAGACTTAACTGCGTCTGCACAACAATTCCTGAGACAAATTGCTTTCAGGCAAATTCACAAGGTATGTTTTGTTCTCTTACTAGAAATTGCTTCTTTTCATTGTCATTTTAAAATGGATGATGAAGGATTAATTGTCATGGTAGTCCTAAAAAGAGGTGGAGTTTGTTAATGAGTGTAGTCAGAAGGGATCAATTTCACAGACCTAATGCGAAGAAATACACTAATTCGAATCGAGTTCTCATTTTGCGATGTGCACATTCTTCGTCAAACCCTTCAGAAGCAGGAGTAAAATAATTGAGGTGTAGAATTGACAATTGGGCCAAGTCCCAAAAAACCAACAAGTTTTTGCTTTTCAGATATCTTATGATGGACTGCCATTCCATATAGAAGTGCAAAGTGCCTTCCAGAATTTATGAGTCTCGTTTTGACAGTTTTAAGAAGCATGTCAATTGATTGGTGGTGTCATGACTTTTTTTTTATGCATAACAAGGCAGTTAATTATTTGGTATTACCCATTGTACAAGCTTTGCTTAGTTTGGGACTAGCGGCGCAGTGTAAAATGTCCAAGGTTTTATTTATTTATTATTCCCAGGTGTTGGACATGGAGCCGCTGCCGAAGCTGAAGCACGCGGCGGGCGGCTGGAAGTTCCCGCGCAAGCGCCGCCGCTCCAACACCGACCCTGACCCAGACACGCCCAATGGTAAGCGAAACACCCAGAACACAACATATTCATAAAATATGTGCACCTTACGCATGCTATTTGTTACTCATTATTTCACCTTTATAATGAAGATCAATAAATTGAGTCAATACAGGCATTGTTATTTTTGTAATATCGATTTGATTTTATTTTTAAAAAATCGCAATCATTAATAATACTTTTCATATTTTTAAGAGTAGGCGCACACCGTTGATTTTTCGTCGGCCGATAGTTTAATCGGGCTGTTGATCAGTATGGGCATGTATGGGAGTGCGCACACTACGCCGATTCGATTTGGCCGATTCTTCATACAATTTGAAATCGGGCACAACTATCGGCCAACTAAAAATCAACGGTGTGCGCCTACTCTAAGAGTTCAAAAAGGATTTTTATGTCTTACATGATGAAACTTGATGACATAAGATGGTCCAACTTATAGTAATTTTCCAAAGATAAACAGCGACTCTGTGAGCGTGTTATTCACTCATTAAAACGTTCAAACGTTGTTTCCAGGCGAAGGCAAGGTGGTGAAGACGGAAGAGAAGATGGACGCCACGGACTCAAGCGGCAAGAAGTAACGCGGCGAGCGAGCGCCCGCGCCGCCGCCGCGCCCGTCGCGCTTCATACACCACTATTTATTCACACCGAGTGCANCTTTGGGAAGCGAAAAAAAAAGATAAAGCCGGTAATTTCTTTTCGAATTTAAACACCCGAACGCCGCACAATATTTCTTTCTCTTTATGTCCATTTTTAAATAATACTTCGATCATAGAATTATAATCATACTAAAACGCAAGCCAGCGTCCTGACGGGCGAGCGCGTGACACTCGACTGATATAATACCCGCCGGCGGGGCGCTTCGCTGTAGGTAATTATCGGATGTACCACGCGGAGTGAGCCAGGCCTGGTTAAACTTTACAACCCAATCGAGTGAACTGCGCACCTGTGCGCCATGACGTCACAGACGCTCTGGGAGGTGTGCGGGTAAGTAGGAGGGGGAATTGCATTCCAAAGATGTGCGCAGTTAGCTCGATCGAGTTGTATTTATTCCTCTTAATTTTTATTTTTTTCAATATGGTATGGCGGGACCATACCAGATTAATGACAGATCTAACATTGTTAAAGACAATACTCATACTCTCCGATAAAATTATCTTAAAATATTTTTCATGTAATTTAAATAGCTAAATCAAGGATGTGCTTAGTCTTTTTGGCATTTGTTTTTTTACTGAAGAATCTTCAGGAATACTGACACCGCTATTTGGCGTGTGACTTTAAAATGTCACTAGAAGAGGTTTTGTCTCAAACTAATGTCGTATATTGTATTGCGGGATGTAGGATTTTACCACTACACTAGTCCAAATCCCAGTCACCCTGTATGAAGGCTCTGCTTCACCAAGACGTGTGCTAAGAGCGCTTTCACATTTAGGCGACTTTAGCAGCGCGACAGACGCGCTGCCAATAATTTCATACTATGTGACAGCGGATGCCTGCCTTCACATTATAATAACGCCGCTGCTGCGCTGCTGTCGCGCTAATAACTTCCTAACGTGAAAGCGCTCTTAGACCGCTTCACATTAGGTTTTATAATGTGAAGGCACGCATCGAATAGCATGAAACATGAAAGCGCTCTAAGGCCCGCCATACACGGACAGCTCGAGCAGTTAGTCAGTGATCAACATACACGGACCGCTCTTGCAGTTAAGAGTCAACAGCTTGAAGCTGCCAGTGATAACTGCTCAACAAATCACAAGCGCGCGCGTCGTGGAATGAAGAAAGTGGGCGGAGGTAACTGCGCGAGAGCTGTCGACAGCTCGAGCAGTCAGTGTATGGCTGGCGACTGCTTGACCGCACGATGAAAATTCACCGTGCTGTCGACCGCCCGAATCAGTTGACTGCTCGAGCGGTTCGTGTATGTGCGTCCATAGAACTCTGCAGTTCACTGTGCAGTCGCAGCTTGAAGCTGTCGACCTGTTGAAGCTTCTTATAAGATACACCATACAAGAATGCATGGTAAATTCAGTAAACTGCTCCTGAATCAGATGTACCTTACTACTGCTATTTCCATTTATTTATATTAACCGGTAGACAGTGGTGACTGAGTTTGTTGCGGCGCTTCTTCTCAGCACTTGCCAAATCTTGGTCTCGAAGCGCTGGTAGGGTAAAAAGATTATGAGACATGTAGAGGCTCCATAAGAGCAAAATGACGATTTGTAAGAACTATTTATTAGTCTAAACAAATAAAGAAAATTTGACTTTGACCCTGACTGCTTCAAGCGGTCCGTGTATTGCCGGGCTAACAGTCCTGTCCCTTAGGCGATGGAGCTGCTGGTGGCGGGCGTGCTGTCGTCTGCGGGCGCGGCGCTGTCGGCGGGCGAGGCGCTGCGCCGCGTCATGGAGGCCGTGGCGGGCGGCCTGCTGCTGGAGCACGGGCCCGGCCTGCGCGACCCCTGCGAGAAGGAGCTCGTGGTATGTACCCTGTACCCGCTCTGTGTTAGTGTTAAACCCTAATTCGTACTCACCCTCTTCCAATCATTGACTCCCAAAGTCCTGCGAGAATGAAGGGAAAGCTCGTGGGTCGTACTATGCTAGCTCTGTTGTTTCCCCCTTATTCCAAACCCAGACTCCTGAAACCGCTGCGGTAACTATAACCTGACTTTGACTACCATCGATTATCTCCCGGTACTCTGTACCACGCCGAAGATGGAGTAATATAACTGAATCGAGCGGTGGGGATATACCTATGTCCGTAAATAAATACTGACTGAGGTTCTTAGACCTCGCGATGTTTCTATTAATGATTCCGGTCCTCATTCCTGAACCACGGTTAAAAAAAGGTGGTCCTTGTCTAAATTAAAATTCGAACTATTTCAATTATGACATTAAGCAGCAGCTAAAATGTACATGTTCGTTTTCAGGATGCTATTGGTAACTTGCCACCACAGAAGCGTGAAGACTTAACTGCGTCTGCGCAACAATTCCTGAGACAAATTGCTTTCAGGCAAATTCACAAGGTATGTTTGTTTATAGATTCTCTTATTAGAAATTGGTTCTAATCACTGTTTTTAAAATGGAGGATGAAAGATAATAAAAGGTTTTCGCGTATGAAAAATCCGCCAGATGGCAATACGTAGACGCGAGGTCCAAATGCTGCATGATTGGTTATTTTTGACATGACATTGACAGATATATCAAAATCCACCAATCACGCAGCAGTCAGACCCCACATCCACGTCCCGCCATCTAGCGGATCTTTCATTCGCGAAAACCCTCATTGTCATGTTAGTCCTAAAAAGAGGTGGAGTTTGTTAATGAGTGTAATCAGAAGGGGCCAATTTCACAGACCTAATGCGGAATACATACACTAGTTCGAGTCGAGTTCTCATTTTACGAAGTGCACATTCTACGTTAAATCCGTCAGCGAGTGGCGTAACTACAGAGTGTTACCCTAAATAAGAGCTGGCAAATGCCAGTATCATGGCATGTCAAGGTCTAGGGCCCCCCCTCAATGAATTTGTCACGGGCCTTTGATGGTATTATTACGCCACTGCCAAAGTTACTGTTTGTATTAGCAATAGTAAAGCAGCAGAAGTAAAATAATTGTTTATTCTCAGGTGCTGGACATGGAGCCGCTGCCGAAGCTGAAGCACGCGGCGGGCGGCTGGAAGTTCCCGCGCAAGCGCCGCCGCTCCAACACCGACCCCGACCCCGATACGCCCAACGGTAGGCATTACACATAACATAAGAGGGTCCAATTTAAGCTAAGAACTCATGGCGCGATTTTTACCCGCGCCCGCAGCGGTTGCGGGCCCGCAGCTTCTGTACAATGCAGATAATGTGTGTAAAAACGAATGCACAACTCACGACGCGGTTTTCACCCGCAGCGCGCGCGGTGCGATTTTCACCCGCAGCCGCGGCGGGCGCGGGTGAAAATAGCGCCGTGAGTCTTAGAATAACCACGCAAATAACCGGTCCCGTGAGTTTGAAATAAAACTGCAATTCCACAACCGCCGCGGGCGCAGGTGAAAATCGCGCCGTGAGTTCTTAACCTTACAGTAATTTTCCAAAGTTATACAGCGACCTTATGAGCGTGTTATTCATTCATTAAAACGTTCTAACATTGTTTCCAGGCGAAGGCAAAGTGGTGAAGACGGAAGAAAAGATGGACGCCACGGACTCAAGCGGCAAGAAGTAACGCGGCGAGCGAGCGCCCGCGCCGCCTCCGCTGCCGCCGGGTCTCATACACCACTATTTATTCACACCGAGTGCAAAATACGATGTCATCTGTCGGATATTTTAGTACATTTATATTTTGTGTAAAACGTTTACACGTTATTTTTCGGTCACACTGACTTTATAGATGGTTTTCGAGCAGACGATCTGTCCAAAATTATACTAAAATTAGTCCCGAGATATTTGTAGTTTCGAATTAGGTAGATCTTTAGGTTCTCTATCTTGTATGTAATTTAGTGTTAGACGTTGCGAGAATTGTGAGACAGGGATAAAAGCTGGCTGAGTACTGAAGAATGGCGTAGATAGGACGACGAATGGAATTAGAGCTTGTAAGTTTCATTTTATTATTATAACTATTATTAGGGTAACAGTATTTGACTTTGTTTAGTTCCTCTTGGCTCGCTCGCGCGGCCGTCCGCTACGCGATCCGATTTTATTTTTACCTTCGATACCATATATATTTTCTATTTAGCTATTAAGTTTGTATATTTACGAGAGTAGATAAATGGGTGCGTGGCCGAGTCCCCCAGTGTTCGACGCACCCGTGGTCGACGCCCCCCGGTCAGTGAAATTTGATTTGAAGCAATTTTTAATAAATGTACAGTCAGGCACAAAAATGGGCGTGGGCTTAAAATTACCCTATCTTAATACCCACGAAGTTTGTCTAACCTTCAGCCAAACACCCTTTATCAGTCTTTAAAATAACTCTACTCTCTCTACATTTAACTAATTACAAATAAAAGTTTAAATTATATAAGTTTTAAGTATTTATAACCAAAAAATTATAACATTTTAATTTTTGTAATAATAACAAAAATAACAATTAATAGGAATTAAATCACATCTTTTACTTTTTAGTATAACAACAGTAACATGCAAAATCATTATTTTTTCATTAGTTTTCGTTGACTGTACTTAGTGCAAAAGCCGAAAAAAATATGATATTAAATTAATTTAAATCAGGGGCGTCGACCACGGGTGCGTCGAACACTGGGGGACTCGGCCACGGACCCAGATAAATCACCTATTTACAATAGGTATATTGTTCTTGCGTGCAAGTAATTGATTAGTGAGATGTAAAAGCAATCACTGTTTTTTTTTTTCGTTTAACTTGTTCGACAAAGTTAAGTACGGTG
Source organism: Ostrinia furnacalis (assembly GCF_004193835.3). Lineage (NCBI taxonomy): Eukaryota > Metazoa > Arthropoda > Insecta > Lepidoptera > Crambidae > Ostrinia > Ostrinia furnacalis. The sequence continues at coordinate 205,619 of NW_021135343.1, forward strand.
TTGTACTGAAAATTGCTGTTACAAAGATTTGCCGATTGTGCGAATTTAGAATATTGAACTAGTAGTTAATAAATATATTCCCAATTATATTTAAATCAAAATTTGCAAAGGAAACTCGAAAATAAAATGTAAACGAATGTCTCGTAATCTCCTAAAAATGTATCAAACCGTGTGTCGTGTAAGTAGCGAGTTACAGGTAGATTGAATAACGGAGGTTTCTGCGGCAGTGGAGCGGCGCGGGATTTGCTACGTCAAACGTCGGCGAGACTTGACGTGACAACTCTTACGTCACAAGTCACCACTCCCGCGCCGCCCCACTACCATAGGAACCTTTACAGTTATGTGATGTGCCTGTAGTTTAGCTTAGTTTCCATAGATGTGGTAATTTTTCATACACGTGTGCATTATTGTCCCATAGTGAAAGTTGTTGTAGATGATATAAATTCTATCTACTTTCAAAGAATAACCCTAAAAATTATTTTTGACTATTTCATAGGAGAATAATTAATTACGAGGCATTTGGGCGTGTTAATGTGTCCCCCCGCGCGAAGACTTCAAATCTTCAACNTCAACGACGGAATCGAGCCGTCGCGTGTCGTACGCACCACGATATTGGGAAATTGAAGTGGATGTGATTAACTAATATATTTCATTAGAATGGGTATAACATATAATTGTTGCCCTTAGATAGATATTGTAAATTAATAAAAAAATGTCGGACACGGAAATGCAATGTTTTATTATTATTGTTTCTTTAAAACATTGGTAAATCTTTGTTTTGTATCGTAAAGTGTACTTTGGAAAATGTCAATAAAGATACTGACAAATAATTTTTTGTTTTTATTAGTATCCTAGTGGATGTCTGGATGTTTGTTAGTTACTCTTTCACGCAAAAACTACTGGACGAATTCTTGTTTATAATCCAGATTAACATATTTCAAATCGAATCTTTTAATCGATAAGAATAAGCACGAAATCGGTAATAATTATTAGATTGTCTTATCACGTCATGTTTCGTCGATAGTGCACAGCGCCATCTACCGAGACTATCGATAAAATCAATATCGAAGGCTTTTTTATCGTGCTTGGAAGTAGTAAATAGTTTCCGTAAGTTTAAATAGATGTCGCTATCCTAAAACTGTTGGCATCAAAGAAAATGTGAAACAAATAGGTACCTAGCAAAGTAATTGCTAAACAGCGCCATCTATCAAGACTTTCGATAGGTAATCAATATCGATAGCTTACTAGTAAGTAGTTTTCGTATTTTAAATAGATGTCGCTATCCTAAAACTGTTGACCGGCATCAAGATCCTTGAAAGGGAGTAAAAGGGACAATATTATTTGATCCTCTAAAAACTAATTGATCTTTTTTGTATGTGCACTTTTAAAAATAAATGATGTTTTTTATTATATTTTATCTTTATATTAATTATTGGGTCTATATTAGTTGATCTACGGATAAATTATGAATGATCTTCATTATAGGTATCATAATATTTATTTTTAACATACTCTTTTAATATTTGGTAAACAAAAATAATATTTGATCCTCTTTTTTAGTTATTGATCTTTAATTTTGTTAATTTGATGATTTTTATATCAAGTTTGCCTTTTAATATTGTTCACCTAATAAATACATTTCGATCTATGTATAACTTAACTTTAAAATATATTTGATCTAACAAAAAATATTATTGGTTAATATTTTTAATTAAAAAATATCTTTTAATTTGCGCGGTACTTTGTGGTTGAGTGACAATCGTCCGTCATTGGTTACTGAGTTGGCCAAGGGCTTAGCGGCCATTAAGCAAGCAGAATGGTTTTTTTAAATTACAAGCTTTGCTTAGTGTGGGACTAGAGGCGCTATGTAAAATAATTTCTTACTTCTGACATCCCTGAACCCGACATCATAATTTTTACCTCTTTATTTTTTTCAAATCGCAAGGTTGATTTTCTCTTATTATACCGATCTCGACCGTGATCAGTGACCATAAAGTCATCTGTCAACGGGTCGATTAGACCCGATAAAAGCACTAAACGATATTTGTTTACTTTTAGTGCGACATCGGGTCGTAAGGTAACTTATTAAATCAGGTAAGTTTTTTTTTTTCCAAATATTTACTGTGTTTGACGAACAATTGCAAAACAATATTTTTCTTTCGTACTACTGAAAAGACCTAATATGTCCATCCCGCACGCACCAACGCATCCAGCACCTAAGGTCAATTCGACCCGATAACGCAGTGTGAACGTGTTAAGTATGCTTTTTTAATAAAAAAAAACTTTGAACATCAAGTACCTTTAAATAGTTTCCATCCTTTGACTACAACTTAATAAAAATAAGTACCATAACATAATTATTTTGAAGATTATTTGATATAGATAAAAAATAATTTGTACAAATCGAATTATTTAAAAAAGTATCACAATATTGAATATTTGGTGCTCATTTCTTTTATTTTTGAGGACCAACAAGTAACGATCAGATATAATTTTTACATCTCACATTTTGTTTTGCGTAGTTCAAAAGAGGTTAAAATATCGATCGATTTCATTTATTTTATGTCTCAAAGAAAGAGGATCAATCATTAAAATAGATGACCATTTAGATTTTTTTATTTGCCGTTTTCGCTAATTTAAAAAGATCATTTAAATACATGCCGGAGTAAAATAACAAACAGAGTAACCAAAAAATCGGCTGGGTCTAAAACCTAACAATAATAAATAATTCAAGAGGAGGGAATAACGTGTGGTAAATAATAACTCATTTTTGGCAGTTTGTATATATTTTAACTATACTTTCTTTACAATAATTTTTTGTACAACAATGACGATAAAAACTTCTTGTGTTCAATAAAATAAAATGCAACACAAGTGAAAACTTGTCAAAAACTCGACGAAAATAACTTTACAAAACATAAAAGTAATAAGAGGGACACCGTTTGCAGGCGTTTAGACAATTATTATATTACAGGTACCTATTGTTAATAATATACAAGTAAATACACAGGGATAAGAACATCGCACGCTTAAATTTATCTTTTAAATTACATGAACGATTCAAATGGGTTTGCATTTTATTTATTTGAACAGCAAATGTTTAAGTACAATAAATTTTTGCATTTAATGTTAGGATAACATTATAGAAATGACAAACTCCAAACAATTTAGACACGCTAATGTGATTTAAATTTAGTTTACAAACTGTATGAACAGTCCCAAGTTGGCAGTGATTCATTTGATACAGGGTGCTCAGCGAAATGGGTCGGTGACAGCCGCCCGGGCGGCCTCACCGGCCCGCCTGCACGTGACGGGCCCGCAAACAAAACGGTACGACGCCACTTCAGTTGCGAGGAGGAGGCATCGCTGAGTGAGTACCAACCCTTATTATGGCAGTCGACACACTAGCTGAATAAAAATTATATTACACTGCCTACAACAAAATACTGCGAATTTTGCACCGTTAAAATGATTACAGCAAACCAGCTAAAATTTTAAATTAATTTATTAGATATGTGGTGTCTATAAAACAGCGAAAAAAATACGTTAAAAGGAGGTGCTCTGCTGGTTGCCAGAATTTGTACAGTCAAACGAGGAACTGTATTTGGCGGTGGGGCGCGTGCATGAATGTTCCCGGGAGACGGGGACTACCGAGCGAGTCTTTCCCGGCGGCGCCACCGGCCGGCGGCGGAGCCGGGAAGAGACGGCGGGAACGTCGCGCGGGGCAGGTGGGCGCCCGATCAAAAAGTTACACACAATAAAAAAGGAACATGCGATAAGACTTTGGTCGATGTCAAAGTAAAAATGATTTTTTCAGATTTTTTTTTTGGAAAATTTTGTATTTTTTTTGGTTTTTAATTTTTATATTTTTTTTTGGCTTTTTTAATTTAATTTTTTTTGGTGTCGGCTTCGTTAAGTTTTTATATCTTTTTCGAAAATTAAAGGGTTTTTGAGACACTTTTATTTATTATTATTCTAATAAGTTTTCTTATAGATAACTTTTAAAAATTATTTATTGTACTTTATTATTCAGCGCGGCCGAGTGCCTCTTATGTAAAATCGATATAAAACTTATACATAATGCTTATAAAAGTGCCAGGCGTTTTACATCATAATATAAACGGTCAATAATGTGTTTGAAGCTAACAAAGAGACGTTGACATCGCGATTTGTTCGGTTAAAATTAATACAACAGACAACAATTCCGTTCTAATAATGCGAGTTAAACTTAACAAAAACGAGCATCGCGGAAAACATATTGGAGCGATGCCGCGCGACTACTACACATTAGCGAACTGAGGACTAGGGGCTGGCTGGCCGTCGTACGACGGCTGCATGCTTCATTGGTTTTGAGTAAAATAATTTGCAGTTCATGTTGCGGAAATAAGTAAATTTAGAATAAAAACACCACCTAGTTCATTACAATACTGCAGTCTAACTTAAAAATTTGTTAGAATATTAATGAAATATATTTTTTCTATATCCGACTACAACATATAAATCAGAATCCCTACAATTCGGTGAAGATAACAATTATACAATCTTTATAATATTTAAAGATATGCTTGTTTATTTATTGCCTCACTTTCCTATAGGAATTCTGGAGATCCGTGACTTGCTCAGGTATTCGATACAGTATAAGTATACCTACAATTTAGCACAGCAAGCGACGCTCAGAGTTAAGGCAACACAATATTTAGCACCATTTCGTGATCTCCTCGAGTTTCTGCAAACGCTTGGATTCGTTTCGAGCCGCAAAACGTTCAGCGATATCTAGTAGCACCTTAAATCGTAGCATCCAAGCTATCAAAGAAACGCGAAACAACTCGGTGCGGCCGCGACCAAAAAGGCGACCGAGACTCGCCCGCCGGCGGATCAAACTCGCCCGCCGGCGGGCGAGGTCCCACGGGCCCGCGGCCGGTGGGCTAATGCGGCCAACATCGCAACAACACACACTCACTTCATCTATCCATTATATATTTTTTTTGTCATTTACTCACAAAAATACTATTTACATAAAACGTACACGACCCTAAAACATTCCAATATTTATGTGTTTTTCTCTTTCATTCTTATTATATACATATTCATTAAATAACTTACAAATAAACAATATAAACATTAAAAACGAGCGGGACGCGTTCGCGAGGCAGCGTTCGGCGCGCCGCCTGCCGACGGACTCGACGACGAATAACAAAACGACAACGTTATAGTAATATTTCGATGCACGGCTCGAGAGGAACGTTCGAGTATCAATCTGTCCTTAACTATCTCACCTAGTACTAACCGCGAAGTCGATCAGTCTTGTTGGTTCCGGACGCGGGCCTGGCCCGCGGGCTCCGCGGCCTCGGCGGGCCGGCCTGTGAGGCCCTCGCTGTGGGCCCGGCGCGCCCGGGGCCGCCTTCGACCGCAATCATTGGAAGTGTATTTGGTATATTTCGAGCGCGCGTCGCCGACACAACGCGTCGCTCCTCTGATCGCTAACGACTAAATATTTGTATGCGGGAAGACGACGCCGGGCGCGCCGGGCCGGGCCCGCGAGGCCGCGCGAACGAAACTACTCGATAACCGCTAGCCTAGAGTACGAGCTAAACGACGACTCGGTACGACACTATGGAATGTAAACATATAATTTTCATAGTGGCACCGTTTTACACCTAAATAAAATTTCAACGGAGTAACAATGGGTCGGCCCGGGCGCCCGCGCCCGACGCCGGAGCCTCGCGGGCGCCCGGGCCGGGACCGCGGCGGCCGGCGGGCCGGGGTCGAGGCACGCGGCCCGTCCGGACGGCGAGCGTCGCCCGAGATCCACTCGCGGCGGAACACCGCTCTCGTAAACGGCTCACAAAATAAATGCACCCGACTCGTCGTCCGAACGGCTCGCCCGCGTGCCGAGCGGTCGACCGGGGCCGACACTATACGAGCGACGAGAATACACCATCGCGGCGTTTCCCGGCCGCCGCGGAACCGCACCGGGGGCCGGCCGAGGACGAATGGACGCAATTCCGAATAGCATCTAGCGATAAATATAACGACTAGCGATCGGCTCGCCCCGGATCGACGGAACCCGCGCCGGGCTCGAGTCGATCGGTGAGCTGGCGACTAGAACTACCAGGCTGCCCGGTGACGCACTAGGATCCAACGAAACATAAACGAAACAATAAATAAACACAACGGCTCGGGCGATCGCTCGCGCCGAGTTCAAAGTTCGCACTGACACAAGCGCCGCGTCACAGGCCGCGGGCGGGCGGCGCGCNGGCCGAGGGGTCGCACCGCGGCGGCCCGGTGACGCACTAGGATCCAACGAAACATAAACGAAACAATAAATAAACACAACGGCTCGGGCGATCGCTCGCGCCGAGTTCAAAGTTCGCACTGACACAAGCGCCGCGTCACAGGCCGCGGGCGGGCGGCGCGCGTCATCGCGGCTGCTGTGACGTCTGCTGTGACTGTTGTGACGTCTGCTGTGACTGTTGTGACGGCTGCGGCCAGGCGTCGGCGAGGCGCAGGCCGCTGGCGAGGCGCGTGTAGCTGTCGCGGAAGGTGTTGACGATCTTCTCGAACGTCTCCGGGTCGTACACGGACCGCGCCGTGTTCGTGAGATCGAACGGTTCTGTGGAATTTCGATGTCATTTTTTATCAACTTTTTGATCTCCCGTCTCAACTAATTCGCTCATCGTTTTCGTTCTAATTTTAGTCTTTATACCGCGATATTTCTACAACCACTAATGTTTCATTTCTTACTCTTTAGTAAGAATTAGAAAGGCAAAAATTTTTAGTTAATATCTTAAAATTTAAAACGAATGTTGCTCACAGAAACGTTTATCTCCTTCAAGCAAGTAGTTCTGTAGGTCTAAGATGCGTGCCAGAATAAAAGTTTATCGTTCCATTTTATCGATTTTACGCGATAAGCCCCCTTTNATGGAATTAAAAGTAATTTCGGAACTGCTGTTAATTTAATAATTTTTCGATGTGAAATTGCAAAACATGTGACGTCATACTAGGGAGGGGGGGGGGGGTCTCAGAAATGTGACCACCTGTGACAAGGACGGAGGGGGGGGTCAAAAAATCATGAAATTCGTGTGACGTACTTTATGGATGGCCCCTAGTGATCGATAATAAATATCATTTTCACGGCACGCATCCTAGCCTGGCTGAAACAATAATACAAGTGCCTCACCCTCGACGCACAGCAGCTTCCACTGGACGGATCAGGCTGAAATTTGGCATGCAGGTAGATGTTATGACGTAGGCATCCGCTAAGAAAGGATTTTACGAAATCCCACCCCTAAGGGGGTAAAACGGGATTAACGCGTACGAAGTCGCGGGCGGCCACTAGTGATCGATAATAAATATCGTTTTCACGGCACGCATCCTAGCCCTGTTAAGACAATAACGCAGTGCGCGGCTCACCCTCGACGCACAGCAGCTTCCACTGGTGCGGGTCGTTCTTGTGCGCGCGCGCCGCGCGGCACTCCGCCACGGGCACGCGCGCGCCCGCTCGCACGCTCACCGCCATCGCGCCGTACCTGACAATATATACCGACAGATTAGGGGGTAAGGCTCACAATGGGATAGCAACTACACTCGGCATCAAATAAATCGCACCTCCCGCGACAAGCACTTATCAAACGTATGCATCCCCACTTCCCACCAACGTTGGTACCATTTGAAAGCCTAGTTCTAAACTTCATTTCATTAAAGGAAAGGTTTTTACCCCAAAAATGTGTCTTTACAAGGATCCAGAGTCACTTCTTCAAAAATAGGTAGTTACGCTATAGCCATTTTTTATGACTATAAAACTGTTAAGTTGGGATTAATCGCTATCCATCTGTTAAAGAGGANACATTTGATATCTTCATTTTCATTATTTTAATTTTCATACAAATCGGATTTTATAAAATTTATTTTGTATGAAAATTAAAAAAATTAAAATGATATCAAATTTCTGGCTTCACCATACCATTTATATGCCCATGTTAACATGGGCTAGTGTCGGCTCATATACCCATTTACCTAACACCCTGTATATGTGACCGACTGACTGACATAGTGATCTCAACGCACAGCCCAAACCACTGGACGGATCAGGCTGAAATTTGGCATGCAGGTAGATGTTATGACGTAGGCATACGCTAAGAAAGGATTTTACGAAATCCCACCCCTAAGGGGGTAAAACGGGATAAAAATAGGTAGTTACGCTATAGCCATTTTTTATGACTATAAAACTGTTAAGTTGGGATTAATCGCTATCCATCTGTTAAAGAGGACACGTGAGATCTTTATTTGGTTTTATAACCATAAAAATTGGTCTAATTGATCCCAGAGGTGAGCCCAAAGTGAGGTCTATTTTCAAGTCACATTTATGGTATATGTTAATCATTTATTTAGAAATGAAATGTATATTTCTTTAAGGATATTTATTGGGCTTTCAAATAACACCAATATTGTTGGGGTACCATAATTGTGTCAGAAGAAAATCTTTAAAGTTCGCGTCGCGGAAGGTGCGGTTTATTTGATGTTGAGTGTATAATTCCAGGGTTAAATTAGACGATCTTTTTTAAACTTTGAATATTACATTGGAACCCGTCTGCTGGCAATTGGCAAATGAAAGCTATAGTATTTACCCTCATCAGTGCTGCCACTGTAGAACATATCATTAGTGGCTAAGACAGTGGCGCCAAGTGGTGAGCACTGAAGTGTTTGGAAGATTCATTATTTCATTCATTCGTTCGTTTCAGCCGAAAGATGTCCACTGCTGGACAAAGGCCTCCCCCAAGGATTTCCACAAAGACCGGTCCTGCGCCGCTTGCATCCAGGCGCCTCCCGCGACCTTCACCAGATCATCGGTCCACCTAGTGGGAGGCCTGCCCACGCTACGTCTTCCGGCTCGTGGTCGCCACTCAAGAACTTTCCTGCCCCAGCGGCCGTCAGCTCTCCGAGCTATGTGCCCCGCCCACTGCCCTTTGATTTTAGCGATTCTGCGAGCTATGTCAGTCACTCTGGTTCTCCTACGGATCTCCTCATTTCTGATTCGATCACGCAGGGAAACTCCGAGCATAGCACGCTCCATCGCCCTTTGGGTGACCTTGAGCCTTCTTATGAGGCCCATAGTAAGCGACCACGTCTCAGATCCGTATACAATCACTGGCAACACACACTGGTCAGACTTTTGACTTGAGACACTGCGGTATTTCGAACGTGAGAATATCGCGAAGCTTCCCAACCGAATTGGATTCGACGATTGACCTCTTTCTCGAAGTTGGACCTACCTAACTGGACTTTGGAAGATTATCGTTTGAACTAGCCAGGATGGCACCACTGTTTAGTTAAGTCCTGTCATTCGTCAGTGACAACACAAGCTTAGAGTTGAACGATTTTGAAACGTCAAGTGGCAAAAATCAATACTAATAATCCAGTATTGATAGTAGCATAGCTGGGCACCGTTAATCAAATAGTTAACTTCGTTAATCGTTAAACCGTTAATAAAAAAATTAACTTCGTTAAACGTTAAACCGTTACATTTCGAAAGATTTAACGCAAGTTAACGTTAATCGTTAATCCGTTAACACATGATAAAACGAAAAAAATGATTGTATGCAAGGTTCAAATAATTTCGAAAGCTTGTATCGCGCATGGAATTTATTCCTCTTTTATGTTTGTGCTACAAGCTTTCGAAATTATTTGAACCTAGGCTTGAATAAGTACAATTATTTATTTGTTTTAGTACAACTGCATTTCAGAATAAAAGCTTGTTTTTAAAAAAGTTTTTTAATTATTATAATTTTATTTTACACTTTTTAGTTGTATCTCAATCTCAGAGCCTCAGGCCTTGGTACAATAGGCTAGTTTCCTAAAAAAATTTTTTTAGTCCGTCAATTTTCATATAAAAATATATTGGACACGTATATATTTTGAATTGTCAATCTAACAAATAATTACAAAGTTATAGGGCGTTGAAGACGTTGAAGTTCCGCGCGACGTTACGAAGTGCTGCACTTTTACGCACTCACTGACGTCACGGGCCTTTACTTTAGAACTTTGGCACGCTTTATCTCTTTAAATTTTCATTAGTTTTAAAAAGTTAAAAATACGTGTCGAGTAGTTTTGATAAGCTAACTGACGGACTAATTAAAACTCTTGCTTTTTTACCCAGGAAACATCCCTATTACAATACAATTTAGCACCAAAGTGCTCGAAAAGACAAATCCAGCAAACCCAAACTCGATAAGTTTCCACCGTTTCGTTTAGGAATTCCTATGGCCACCTCCTGACTCCATCATCAGGACCCTGGACATTATCTCGTACTAAAGTGCTCGAAAAGACAAATTCAACGAACCCAAATTCGATGCGATGCCGCCGTTTCATTTAGGAGTTCCTATGGCCACCTCATGACTCCATCATCAGACCAGCTCAATGGTACCATAGCATTGCATTGTCATCGTACTTACATAAGTATACCAAATTTCAGCTCAATCGGTTGAGGAAAACTGGTCTTAAATTCAGTTGCAAGAGTTGTTCCACACCTCAGATCATAGAAAGGGATTTCTTTCTATGATCTGAGTTCCACACATAATAACAAGTGTCGTTAGTGATCTGGTTACAAAAACTGTTGTTTTGGGTTCTGGAAGTTCTGGAAGCCCAAACGTACTTGTCAGAACGCGTTTTTCTAGCGTTTTTCAGCGTGCCTGCTGTATCTTTTTGGTAAATAATAGGTACTGGATTAACGATTAACGGACTTAGGATAATTTAACGGAAGTTAACGAGTCCGTTAACATTTTTTAAAGTTAACTTAAAAGTTAATCCGTTAATAGAAATGTTAACTTCGTTAATTAACGATTAACGGATTAACGAGTTAATGCCCAGCTATGGATAGTAGTGTTTTCCTGTCAATGTTATGGCTTAATAAGCTGGGACGATTCAGTGTCGGATATCTATAAAAACGATAGCCCTCATTGAAAGGGGTAGGAGGATTATATCATGTTTCTGCAATAGGAAGTAGGGACCTGATGATATGACGTCATATGTGGTACTCACGGGAAGTCCGCGTAGTAGCGCAGCATGTGCAGGAACAGCTCGGCCAGCGAGGCGCGGTTGTGCGGCCGCCGCGCCTCGCCCGCCTCCAGCCCCCGAGGTAAAACCGCTGGGACTGTGCCGCCTGGGAAGATAAATACAGCTGTTGAACTATTCAAACGTCCACAGAAGAATACTATAGTCTGGTCTGTGAGCACGTAGAATTTTGTCCAATGACCCCAAACTACCCATCCTTATCGCTCGCGCGTAATTAAGTTGCTATCGGGCTCGCACACTCACTGCGGGTGCCAGTCGCACAGTCGCGACAGCAATATAGCGCGCGAGCGATAAGGATGGTTAGTTAGGGGTCATTGGACAAAATTCTACGTGTTCACAGACCGGGCTTTACACAAATACATAAAATTTAGTGACAGCGGAACCATTACAAGTCGAGATCACACCATGTCCACGGGTGCACGTCTACTTAGGATGCCTAAGATTCAGCCAAACCAGGGCGTTCAGCCTGCGTCTGCAATAGCATGAAGGGTGTGGACCACTGCACGTGCTAAAATTGTTCACAACACGTTCGCGTTCCAGACGTTCTTCATGAAAAAAATCCGCCATTTTCAAATCAGAAACGTCAAAATAACAAGCGCAATCAGTGGCCTAATTCACGTACTTTGATAGTCAACATCTCGCTGACATTCAGAAGTCATCTCATTGAAAAACATTTCTAAATTCGTTTTCACAAGTCATTTTCGACAGAACGATTACTCGATTAAACGAACCAAAGTCGCTGACATAGCCCGACGTATTAGCAAGCTGAAGTGGCAATGGGCAGGGCACATAGTACGCAGAACTGACGGCCGATGGGGCAGAAAGGTTCTGGAATGGAGGCCGCGTACCGGAAAACGCAGCGTGGGACGTCCACCTACAAGGTGGACCGACGACATCGTAAAGGTAGCAGGGAAGCGCTGGACGCAGGCCGCTACCAATCGATCAACATGGAAAGCATTGGGGGAGGCCTATGTTCAGCAGTGGACGTCCTGTGGCTGAAATGATGATGATGATGATGATTACTCGATAGGATCGCAACTCAGTTTTGTTGCGTTTGAAGTTTTGTTACGTGAATAAGGCTACTGATCGTCGAACGCTGCATCGATCGCCGCGGCCAATAACGGGATACTTTGATGTGAAATCATTGCTACCAATTCATACACGTCAGATCGTCACTGTGCACGCCATCGCGGACGTAGACAGAACGCTTCGGTTTAACTGAAACAAGTGCCTCGCGCACGCGGAACACGGTGAATCGTCCAGTGTGAATCCAGCCAGCTATAATTCTGCGTTCACTTTGCGACGTATCGAGATAGATAATGGACAGTTTGACACCATTCTCCAATAATTCTAAATTACAACTTTTCTAAAAAGACACTTCATTCTGGTCTTAAAAACTTAATTAATTTTAAATTACCTGTAAATTACGATTTTTGGTCGCATTGTAATTGAAAAAAGTAGTTTATTTAGTAGTAGTAGTTAGTACGTCAATTGATTGGTGGTGTCAACATGTCTATTTCTTGAAAGCTGCAAAAAACATGCTTATTTCCTAGTTCACTAAGTAAAATGTATTAATACTCACACTGCAGGAAGTGTATGACCATGAGCGTGAGCGAGTAGGAGGAGAGCGTTCGCTGGCGCGCGTCGTTGATGTCGTGCGCCTGCGCCCACAGCTTCGTCAGCGCCACCAGCGGCCGCACGCGCCAGTCCACTGCGAACACAACTTTATGTTTATGGTGCTTAGGACTTATTCAGGTTGTGCAGGTCTATTTGGTCTACTGCCGATGGTGAATAAGAAGCGANCCAAGGGGGCTTTGACATCTAAAATTTAAATACAGGGTGTTAGGTAAATGGGTATATGAGCCGACACTAGCCCATGTTAACATGGGCATATAAATGGTATGGTGAAGTCAGAAATTTGATATCTTCATTTTCATTATTTTAATTTTCATACAAATCGGATTTTATAAAATTTATTTTGTATGAAAATTAAAAAAATTAAAATGATGATATCAAATTTCTTACTTCATCATACCATTTATATGCATATGTTAACATGGGCTAGTGTCGGCTCATATACCCATTTACCAAACACCCTGTATATGCGAAGTAAAGTCTACTAGCGGTGGTTTTAACGTAAAATGTAGTTGACTTGTAAAGATATCCGATACTCAAAAATAAAGTGTCTCACGTAGAATCTTATCAACATGTGATTCCGAAGTGCTTATTTATGTGAAGTCTAGTGTAACAACCTAAAATATCCGAGTTGTCAGTGCGATATCAGTTATCTCCTCGATTTAAGGAAATTCTACTGACCGAAGTCCAATATCGTGGGTTATGCCAAAAATAATAATGGCAAAAATTATGAATGTGGTGTTACTCCAGATCTTCGATTTTCCTAGTTTTTATAGTTTTCCCTTTATGTGGCCATTGAACCCTAACTCTGTACCAAATTTCAGCTCTCTGAGTTTATGGGAAGTACTAGTTCTATTTTGATGATCATCAGTGAGTGAGTGAGTGAGTGTCATAAATGCGAAACTTTGCTTTCGCTTAACTTCGGAATTAAATGACCTACAGACTTGAAATTTTGGATTTTAAGTATGTGATTATAGCTTACTAGATGACGAAAATTTCTGCGTTCTGGTCTTATGCAGAGGTTCTCAAATAGGGGCCTGAAAATGCGGCGAAATGGTTCCAGTAAAGATGGTACGGCAATGTTTGCTTCGCGCTCGACTTGGCGGGGGCACTGCCGTGCCCCCAGATTTTGTATGAAAATTAAAAAAAATAAAATGATATCAAATTTCTGGCTTCACCATACCATTTATATGCCCATGTTAACATGGGCTAGTGTCGGCTCATATACCCATTTACCTAACACCCTGTATATGTGACCGACTGACTGACATAGTGATCTCAACGCACAGCCCAAACCACTGGACGGATCAGGCTGAAATTTGGCATGCAGGTAGATGTTATGACGTAGGCATACGCTAAGAAAGGATTTTACGAAATCCCACCCCTAAGGGGGTAAAACGAGATCCACGCGTACGAAGTCGCGGGCGGCCACTGATCGATAATAAATATCGTTTTCACGGCACGCATCCTAGCCCTGCTGAGACAATAACGCAGTGCGTGGCTTACCCTCGACGCACAGCAGCTTCCACTGGTCGTTTTCACGGCACGCATCCTAGCCTGGCTGAAACAAGAGTACAAAAGCCTCACCCTCGACGCACAGCAGCTTCCACTGGTGCGGGTCGTTCTTGTGCGCGCGCGCCGCGCGGCACTCCGCCACCGGCACGCGCGCGCCCGCTCGCACGCTCACCGCCATCGCGCCGTACCTGACACAAGTTACATTCTATACTCCCTATGCTTGTTCAATTGATGTATACCGGTTTGTTACCGATTGATGACATACCGGTGAGATTTGTCCAAGCATGTGGACTTGTATTTACGTAAACTAAGGAAAAAAATATCAACATAAACATTATTGGACCTAGACAGGGCATTGTATTGATTAAACATTCTATTTAAAGGGGAAAACAGACCTAGATTTGATTTGGAGCTCCTGGTCGCAAACAAGTTGTATCGGGATATCCATATATCCATATCAGACTCTCATTCCTCTCTTCTATCAGCAACATATCACTCAAGAGCGTACAAACCGTACATAGGCAACTTATAGGGAACGTTTAGATTAACTTTTGAGAGCAGGTTAGGTTAGGTTAGCAATGTTCACACACTTCACATCACATGACTAAACAATACAACTTCCGTAGGCTGATAAAACTTTATTAAACCAGTTATGCAAAACACCGTATAAAGTCCAAAAAAATCAAATGTTAGCGCGAGTCAATTACGGTCAACGCCATCTATTAACGAAAATTGGAACTTAGTTCCGCGCGGGGGTGGCGCTACGAAAAGCGCAAATACATTTTATCGTAATCTTAACAGTAAGGCTAGGCGATAAAGTTCATAATGTTCAACCATGATGCCAATGTCTGCCAAGACACACAAATCACCTTAATACTGGACGATAAGGTTCACAATGCAAGCACATTACAACTATGTGGTGGCACCTATGTGGCATCGGCCAATATTTCCCATGACACACATGACACCTTAAGATCTATAGCCTGGTCCGTGAGCACGTAGAATTTTGTCCAATGACCCCAAGCTACCCATCCTTATCGCTCGCGCGTAATTATGTAATGTAGAAAAATGTAGAACATAATATGTAATGATATTATCATTAGACAAAGTCCCTAAATTAATAAATAGAAAAAAAAAAGATATTATCATTAGACAGTGGCGCGAACTCGTGAGCGGTGAAGCGGTGGGAAGACGGACGGTTTCCAACGTGGCAAAAATCGGAACCAGCCATCCAGTATTGACGGTGGCGCCCCCTGTCAATGTCACGGGTGGGATAGTTCGTTGTAGTTCATCTACAGTTGTTTAATTTTGAAACATCAAGTGGCAAAAATCAGAACTAATATAATTTCAATATACTGAATTGATACCGGATCGCTGGTTCCGATTTTTTCCATGTTGGAAACCACATAGTAGAACGATGGTAGCGCCCTCCTATCATTGAGTTTGGTGGGACAGTTCAGCGTGGGTCATCTATAACCCAGTATTGACAGTAACGCCTTCCTGTCAATGTCACAGCTAGGACGATTCAGTGTCGGACATCTATAAAAACGTTAGCTCTCATTGAAATGGGTAGGAGGCTTATATCATGTTTCTGCAATGGAGGTACTGACCAGAGGTGGAATTGTGTAAAGCAATCGTAATCATTTGACAGTTCATAACGTACGATTATTCTGTCAAACGCTTTGTTTAACTGACTTTATCGTACGTTATGAACTGTCAAATGATAACGATTTCTTTACACAATTCCACCTCAGACGATATGACGTCATTGTGGTACTCACGGGAAGTCCGCGTAGTAGCGCAGCATGTGCAGGAACAGCTCGGCCAGCGAGGCGCGGTTGTGCGGCCGCCGCGCCTCGCCCGCTTCCAGCCCCCGAGGTAAAACCGCTGGGACTGTGCCGCCTGGGAAGGCAAATACAGCTGTTGAACTATTCAAACGTCCACAGAAGAATACTATAGTCTGGTCTGTGAGCACGTAGAATTTTGTCCAATGACCCCAAACTACCCATCCTTATCGCTCGAGCGTAATTAAGTTGCTATCGCGCTCGCACACTCACTGCGGGTGCCAGTCGCACAGTCGCGACAGCAATATAATTACGCGCGAGCGATAAGGAAGTTAGGGGTCATTGGACAAAATTCTACGTGCTCACAGACCGGGCTTTAGATAAACACCAGAGGCACGCCACACGCTAAATCGTGACAGCGGAACCATTACAAGTCGGGATCACACCATGTCCACGGGTGCACGTCTACTTAGGATGCCTAAGATTCAGCCAAACCAGGGCGTTCAGCCTGCGTCTGCAATAGCATGAAGGGTGTGGACCACTGCACGTGCTAAAATTGTTCACAACACGTTCGAGTTCCAGACGTTCTTCATGAAAAAAATCCGCCATTTTTAAATCGGAAACGTCAAAATAACAAGCGCAATCAGTGGCCTAATTCACGTGACGTACTTTGACAGTCAACATCTCGCTGACATTCAGAAGTCTTCTCATTGAAAAACATTTCTAAATTCGTTTTCACAAGAGTCATTTTCGACAGAACGATTACTCGATAGGATCGCAACTCAGTTTTGTTGCGTTTGAAGTTTTGTTACGTGAATAAGGCTACTAGATCGTCGAACGATGCGTGCATATACGCTGCATCGATCGCCGCAGCCAATAACAGGATGCTATGATATGAAATCATTGCTACCAATTCATCCACGACGTCTGATCGTCACTGTGCACGCCATCGCGGACGTAGACAGAACGTTTCGGTTTGATTGAAACAAGTGCCTCGCGCACGCGGAACACGGTGAATCGTCCAGTGTGAATCCAGCCAGCTATAACTCTGCGTTCACTTTGCGGCGTATCGAGATAGATAAATTCTTGAAGGCTGCAAAAAAACATGCTTATTTCCTAGTTCATAAAGTAGAATGTATTACCACAGAATAATAATAAGTACTACGTACAGAAGTTTTACTTCGCGAAGGTATTTAAAAAAATGTATGCTCAATGTCAATAAC